>NC_053392.1:609407021-609707021 GCF_905171765.1 Bufo bufo | reverse complement strand
CAGGGCAAGAGGGGGCCCAGTTGGGTTCATCTCCTCTTCTACTGGGGGTGAAAACTTGGTCAGGACTCTACCCTCTAAAGGAACAACTTTTAGCAAATAAGGCAGTGGAAAAAATGGCACAAGGGTCATTGAAAAGGGTTTAGGCATAAACCCTTCCGTCCTGTGTGGGGGCCCTTGCTATGGGGCCCTTACTTCTCTTTGTATGCCAATGGGCAGCACAAAAGAATAACAATCCAGACTTGTGATGAATTTATATTTCTTTTATTAAGCGGAGGAAAATTTAATAAAATAAAAAAATGTAACTAAAAAGTTGCCCTACATCTCACCCCCTTTATCAGACTTCTATGTCACAAAAAGTGGAAGAGTTGCTTCATAAATATTGCTCTCATTCTGAAAACTGACAAAGCTGGCTGCCTGCAGTCACCACTAGGGGGAGCTCAGTGCATAGGAAGTTATACAATTACCATTTACTGGAATGGAAGCTGTAATAATCCCTTTATATTATGCTGCCCCTAATGGTGGATGCATAAAAATGAAATGTTTTCATGTCTGGAAAAGATGATGGAATTCAGCTCCCCCCTTCCCCCATGTCCCATAGAAGTTGCATTGTCGGTCATTGAAGGTAGGTCACTGTCCATAGGACGTGAATCACAATGAGGACATAGTTTATATTTTATTCTAGGAATCAAAAAGTCCTCGAAAACCCATTTGGATCAATAGCCAAGGCTTAATGAAGGTGGGTTGTATCTGTACTGGTGGAAGTGCAGCTCTGAAGCACAAACTGCTTCTCTCACAATGGAATACTCTGCAGACTGAGAGAACAGACGCATTGGGGAGCACACAGAAGATGTAATATATGGTTGGAGGGATCCTGTACACTCCCTCTAGTGTAGGTTGCCATTATACACATTTCAGTCATTTGATATAATTAATGGAAATGATCTAATGAAGTGTCTGCAACCTACGGCCCCCGGCAATCGGATACCACCTGCACCATCGCTCTCCCTGGTAAGTGGTTAGAATCCCCACACAACATCACTATATTCGGATGGGGGGGGGGGGGGGGGGGGTTTGCTAGGACAAATGCAATCACTCGTATCGTTACACAGTTTTGTCTACACAGTGTTAAAAGGGTTAATGTTCGTTTAAATTCATTGGTAATAATACCGTAATTTAAAAAAAAGTTTTTTAAAAAGCATAAATTCTAATTATCTGCAGCCCCCCTCCCGTATAACAGGCTCCGCTCAGAAGCATTGCTCCAGTTTTTGAACAGATGTCAAGATGCAGCCTCGGTGGAATCTGCTGCAAATGGAAAAGAAATAAGAAGAGGAAGAAGGAGACTATAAAATGCTACTGACTTACTCCAAGCTTCACACTTCCCCCTAAGTCAAGCCTCCTTCCGCTACAGCTGCGCCCCCGCTCCATTGCTCTTCGTCTTGAAAGGGAACCCCACCCGGAAGTCACTTCTTTATTAGTAACAGTAATGGGGTCTGCATTGTGGCTTCAACACCTGCAGTATTGCTGAATGAAACCTAGAGCCCTAATATAAAAGTTAAAGGGGCCCTCCGCTTTGGATAATCCCTACTTGTTAGAAGGGTCCCTTTGCCAATATGTGTCCTTCTGCTGAAACCTTAAAGATCAGCTGTAATCAACCGGACAAAAAGTGTTCAATTTCCCTACAGCGCTCCCACAGGGGGAATGAAGCATTACACGGTGTCCACAGGGGTTTCTGGCTTCAGCCCATGGCCTATCCTCAGGATCAGATTTGTTTGGCTCCAACTGTCGGCACCGTGATCAATCAGCTGTTTACAGGGGCTGCAATGATCATGCGAACGCTGTGGCCATTTCTTTTGTCTACTTATGGGCAGAGGTGAGGGCAGGGGCATTCACAGATCTCTCAGGGCCCCATAGCAGCACTTAGTAGGGGCCCCAGCTTCCGAGTATGTGTGTGTCAATCACTCCCAGGCAATGCAGATCGAAAAAAAGTGCAATGGCTGAGATTTCTGACAAATTAATTTATTTATTTTAAATTAATTTAATTAAAAAAGTTGGTTTTGGCCTCAGTCACTTTATCTGACTTTTTTTGCTGGAAAAATGTAACAGGAGCTTCATAAATATGTTGCTCATTCTGATCACCATATTTGCATGGTCAGAATGAGCAGACAACGGGCATAAATACATTGATAAATCTCCTGTTTCCAGCTAGCCAACTGCCTGCAGCCACCACTAGGGGGAGCTCAATGCATAGGAATTTATACATTTACCATGGACGCTGTAATAATCTCTTTGTATTGAGCTCCCTAGTGGCAGCTGCATGAAAATGCAGTGTTTTCACATGTAGAAGAGTTGGACCACTTCCATGCCGGGTCGCACCTCCTCAGGCTCCTGGTAGCCACATGGTCTATTCCATTGAAGGTATCTTAGTGGGTGCAGGTTTTTGCAAATTCATGCCATTTAAGGGGTATCATGGGATACCCTGCAATGTCTATACTAACTAGACAGGTGGACAGACCCATGTAACCAAGAGAGCGCCGCAGCCCTTAAAACAACTGATCAGTGGGGGTTAGATCTTTAAGTCATCTAATTATCATAGAGGATGTGGTCAGGAGAGTCATCACATTATCATTAGAGGGTGGGATCAGCAGAGTCATCCTATTATCATTAGAGGGTGGGGTCAGCTGAGTCATCTCATTATCATTAGAGGGTGGGATCAGCAGAGTCATCTCAGTATCATTAGAGGGTGAGGTAAGCAGAGTCATCTCATTATCTTTAGAGGGTAGGATCAGCAGAGTCATCTCGTTATCATAATCATAAGAGGGTGAAGTCAGCAGAGTCATCTCATTATCAATAGAGTAAGAAGTGGCCAAAGGAGGAAAAAGGCGCTCATAGGGTGAGTAGGTTCAGAACAAGCTTCCAAATACAGGAAGAGTGGTACTGCTCACCTGTTATTGTTGCACCTAATGTTTGGTGCAACTATACTGGAGGCGAGTAGGAGTGGTTTAGGTGTAGCTGGTTGGTGCTGCCGGTTACGTCCATGTTCACCTTTGGCGGGGGCCAAGCCGCCGTCCGGGTCAGTGTATGAAGTATGTATCCACTGGACTCTGGGGTCGAGTGGAGGGTGGACCATATGCGCAAAACACAACCAGAGTTTGTTTCAAACCAATAGGTTTTTTTAATTGTTTTTGTTATCGTGACAACGCGTTTCGGGGTACTGTGGACCCCTTTTTCAAGTCTGTGAAAATGCTGCTGATGGAAATTGCGCTGCTCCCAGCTTCTGGCACGTGCGGCGTCCAGATGCACGTGCCAGAAGCTGGGAGCAGCGCAATTTCCATCAGCAGCATTTTCACAGACTTGAAAAAGGGGTCCACAGTACCCCGAAACGCGTTGTCACGATAACAAAAACAATTAAAAAAACCTATTGGTTTGAAACAAACTCTGGTTGTGTTTTGCGCCTATGGTCCACCCTCCACTCGACCCCAGAGTCCAGTGGATACATACTTCATTATCAATAGAGGGTAGGGTCAGCAGAGTCATCTCATTATCATAAGGTGGTGAAGTCAACAGAGTCATCTCATTATCATTATAGGGTATGGTCAGCAGGTGTCATGGACGTATCGAAATATACGGACGTTCCCGCGACAGGTGGCAGGAGATCGGTGAGACTGGCAACACGTGGTTTGATCTGACATGTTTTCTTTTTGGATCAAATGACGTTTCTGTTGCTTGTCATACCTTCTTTCCCCAGGTGTGGCTATTGTGGTCAATTATCCTTCTCTATTTATTGTTCTTTCTCCTACTATGCTGTGCGGTTTATAGCTTCTGTTGGACTTGTGGTTAGCTTGTGTTTGGTTCTCGGCTGAGGTCCTGGTACTACCAAAGCTTCATTGAATATGTGTTTCCTTTCCCTTTTGCATTTTGTTTATATATGTGTGTGTTGCCTTTCCCTGTTGTTTGTCATTAGGCCTGAGAGAGACTCCTGTTCGTCCTTTCCTTTGGAGGAACAGGTAGACTCAGTCCTGACATTAGTTCCAGGGTCCTATAGGGTGAGATAGGATTCTAGGTATCCCATGTATGAACTTGTCTACCTTTGGAGCCTATTCATACTGGTAGTCTGTCAGGACTGAAGTTAGGGTTTTCTCTAGGAGGTGTCCATCTTCCGTCCCTAGTTTCCAGGCCTTATTACGGTATCCCCTTTCCCTCCTATGCTCAGTGTGGTGTTTTGTTCCCACACACAAGCGTGACAGCAGGTTCATCTCTTTATCATAAGAGGATGAGGTCAGCAGAGTCATCTCATTATCAATAGAGGGTGGGTTCAGGGTGTAGAGAGTAGAGACTGGAGCATATGGAGAGTTGTAATTAGAGATGAGCGAATCGAATCCCATGAAGTGGAATTCGATCCAAATTTCAGGATAAATTTGAATCGCCTCGAAGCCGAATTTCCTCATGCTTCGTGTCAGCGAATCGATTTAACCTGAAATAGTGTAAAAAAACAAAAAAATCATACTTACCTACTCCATTTGCTCACGACGGGACACCAGTCTCCATCATGATTGAAGATCTCGGCCGAAATCTCATGTGTGGTGACTAGTGTTGGTCGAGCACCAAAGTGCCCGGCTGCTCGAGTAGAACACCTCAGGATGCTCAGGTGCTCTACCGAGCACAATGGAAGTCAATAGGAGAACCCGAGCATTAAACCAGGCGCCCCCTGCTCTGAAGAGGGGAGGGTGTCTGGTTCATATGAAAAGGTCAGAAATTGATGGAAACACCACCGAAATGGTTCGGGAACCGCATGGGGAGGATGTCTGGATGCATCTTGGACTCCCAGGTCGCTGCTGGGAACGATGTTGTCCGAGTAGTACGCCAATTTTACAGACTGACAGTAATACGCACAAAACCGAAGATAAAATCGATTTTAGAGGAAAAATTGTTAGGAGACATTCTTTCCTGTATATTTACTTGTATATAAAGTGCAAGTGCTGCCAAAAATTACAAGGAAGAGGCACTCCGATACAACCTGTATATCACATAAAGGAGGGCCTCATTCACATTGTGGTACAATTGTTCAGGTAGTGGGACTCCTACACTCATAAAGCCTATGCGCTAAGTGAAAGGGCGGCCAAAAATTACAAGGAACCGGCACTCCAATACACCCTTTATTACACATAAAGGAGGGCATCATACATAGCCTTGAAAAATTATGATTGATGGCCTGCTGGTGACCCTCAAAAACTATTGGAGCAAGGGCCTGCTGATCTGTCCATCTAAAACATTAGGGGTGAGGGCCTGCTGCTGATCTGACCATCTAAAACATTCGGGGCGAGTGCCTGCTGCTGATCTGACCATCTAAAACATTGGGGGTGAGGGTTTGCTGCTGAGCTGACCCTCTAAAACATTATGGGCAAGTGCCTGATGCTGATCTGATCATCTAAAACATTAGGGGTGAGGGTGAGCTGCTGAGCTCACTATCTAAAACATTAGGGGTGAGGGTCTGCTGCTGAGCTGACCCTCTAAAACATTATGGGCTAAGGCCTGCTGGTGACCCTCTAAAACATTATGGGTGACGGCCTGCTGGTGACACTCAAAAACATTATGGTTGAGGGCCTGCTGGTGACCTTCAAAAACATTATGGGCGAGGGCCTTCTGCTGAGATGACCCTCTCAAACATTAGGAGGGAGGGCAGCCTAATAAGCATGTTTTTTATGATGGAGGAGGAGGACAAGAAAAGGAAGATTGAACCATATACCCTTTTTTGTGGTGGAAGGGGTGCATGGGAATACAGTGTATTCAATACACCATAAAAGCCACATTTAGAGTGCCTTTATGTTCAGCCGGTTTCCTCTGGTGGAATAGAGAAGTCAGGGGCAATCCAGGCCATTTTGATAAACGTCAACCTGTCAGCATTTTCAGTTGACAGGCGGATGCGCTTATCAGTTATAGGTGGGGCAGGCCAGCACCTCCAAGGCGTAGAGCGCCAGTTCGTGGCACGTATCCAGCTTGGACACCCAATAGTTGTAAGGCACAGAGTGATCACTGAGAACGCTGACATGGTCTACTATGTACTCCTTCACCATCTTCAAAAATTTTTTTCCTCCTTGTGACACTAGGCCACGCATCAGGTTGAGGGTGCTGGCGGGGTGTCATAAAACTGTCCCAGGCGTTGGAGAGTGTTGCCCTGCCTCTTTTGGAACTGCTGTGTGTTCCCCTCGTCTCCCCTCCTCGGTTGCCTAAGGAACTACGGACTCTGCCGCCAGCGTTGACAGCTGGAAATTTTTGGAGCAATTTTTCCAAAGGACCTTCTGGTATTGCACCATTTTGCTCGTCCTCTCCACTACAGGAATGAGAGATGAGAAGTTCTCTTTGTAGCGGGGGTCGAGAAGAATGAACAACCAGTAATCGGTGTTGTCCAAAATGCGTACAACGCGAGGTTCACGGGAAAGGCAGCCTAACATAAAGTCAGCCATGTTTGCCAGAGTCCAAACAGACAAGACTTCGCTGTCCTCATCAGAAGGATGACTCTCAATCTCCTCATCCTCTTCCTCCTCTTCTACCCATCCACGCTGAACAGATGGAATAAATCTTCCATGGGTACTACCCTCTGTAGCAGAGGCAACCGTCTCCTGCTCCACCTCCTCCTCCTCATCATCCAATTTGCGCTTAGAAGACAAACTGACGCTGGTCTGGCTATCACCCTGTGTACTGTCCTCCCCCATTTCCACCTCTTCCACATGCAAAGTGTCCGCCTTCATTGTAAGCAGCAAGCATTTGAGTAGACACAGAAGTGGGATGGTTATGCTGATAATAGCGTTATCACCACTCACCATCTGTGTTGATTCCTCAAAGTTGCGTAAAACCTCACAGACATCCATGCACACACGTCGCTTGTGAAGAGCGGAAGCTGACTGGAAAGGCGCGACCATGTGGCAGCTGGTATTCCCCTACTGCTCTCTGCTGCTCACAAAGTCTGGCCAACATGTGAAACATGGAGTTCCAGCACGTGCTCACGTCTCACAACAGTCGGTGAGTAGCGAATTTGCGATATTTTGTGAATATTTGGGCGGATATTCATCATATATTCGCAAATTCGAGAATTTGTGATCTCCAGTCATTATTTTCTTTATTGCAAAAATCGCCAATCGGTAAATATGCAATAAAAATTTGCAATTAGAATATTTGCGATCAACACTATCGGTGTGCTGGCAATTGCAAGCGCTGCTGAGGCGTTGCCAGACCGGCGGAAGCTGTCGATGACTTGCGGAAATGGGCACACACGGAGCGCACCTTCACCAGTAGCTCAGGCAATGACGGGGGGCGGTGCTATCGCAGCTCCCTATCATTGCACCCGCTACTTACAAAAAAATGCGCTTCGTGACAAAGTAATTCGTCACAAAGCGGGGTTTTTTGTAAAATTCGGCGAATCAGCCGAATCGATCTTTTTAATTATGAACCCCCAGATCGAAAAAATGCCAGAAACTTCCTTACCCTGTTCAAGATAGGGCCGACCCAGTGCTTAATGAAAAGATAAAATATGACTTTCTTGTCTAGAAGCCAAATTGCATTCTAAATCCAGACAATTGTTGGCTTCTGCTGCTGCAGACTGGCATTGAGAGCCTGATAGTTACACCCAAATACTTAATTTTTTTTACTTCAGAATCATATCCTGTGCAAATATATACCCGCTTCTGATGTTTTCATGGTGTCGCTGGATTTCCCCTTTAACACAATTTCCGTTTATAAATTCTCAGATTGAGGTGGAAGCGATTCTGCTGTAAACCTGAGGTATTAATAAGCACATTATCTTTCACTATGTTAAACTAAAATCATCTCATCTACATCCCGGGGTTTTTATCTTTGTTCCCAGGTTGAGATGACGATGCTCCCCTCCAGCTCTGCAGATGAAGAAGCGAAGCTCCTACTGTGAGCACCTACTGGGAAACCTACCTTCCTGCACAGAAGAAACGCAGTCAGTCTTTTTATCTCTTGCAGCATCAGGAGCTTAGATCTGAACATGTCTCCGGAGGCGTTCAAAGACTTCCCATAAAAGCGTAATGTTTGCTTTTATTTATCATGCAAATTTTATATTGTTTGCCTAATCTTGACTGATATGGCCGCCCGCACCTTTTACTTCATTTTCTGTTTCATAAAGTTTGCAAATATTGACTTTCTTTAAAGGGAACCCGTCATCAACTTTATGCTGCCCATACTAACAGCAGTATAAAGTAGAGACAGATGAGTTGATTTCAGCGCTCTGTCATATAAAAGTTAAAAGTAAGTGGTTGCCGAGAACCGACATCATAATCATTGCAGACTGGACCTGGAAAAGAGTCACGGCCATCTGAGAAGAGTCCTGGGTATTCATGACTTCCTGCTCTCCCTGCTGATGACTGACAGTCTTCTGCCTAGTTTTCTCCCTTTCTCTCTAGGAGAGAACTGCCAATCATCAGCAGATTGATGGGGAGAGCAGGAGATTATGAATAACCATGACTCTTCTCAAGTAGATTTGACTCTTTTCAAGGTCTGGTTCTCAGCAACTTACTTTTAGCTCATGAGTGACACACCGCTGAAATCAGCATTTCTGTCACTATTTTATGCTGCCCTCAGTGAGGTTAGCATAACGTTGATGACAGGTTCCCTTTAAAAAAGAAGAGAACCAAAACTATTAGGAGGAGACGGGATTAAAAGACCAGTACATCTCATTTTAGGCTCTTTTCACATCTGGGACAGTAAAATCCTTTTCACTGTTCATTACAGGAGTAGAAAGAGTGAATGTAAGCTGTTATCGATCCATCACATGACAGACACCGGTGGCACCCAACAAACCGAGGTCTTTTAGTGTAACACATGGATTGTTGACCCTGTGCCTACTGTATGGATTTGACTTGGAGTGACTCCTGACAACATTTTCAAGATGGACCCCTAGCTTTCACATTTTCACTCCTGTACAGGAATCTGGACTTTGCTGAATGGGCCACCAAGATGCTACCTGTAGGAGTAGTCTCCATTCAGAGACTGCCGACCCAGGCGGGTCAAGAAACACTGATTCCTGGCACCAGGGGGACAGACAAAATCATAGTCAGTGGACAAGCCATGGTCAGGGCGGTTAGAGTTCATGCAGTATGCCAGTCAGGCAATAGATCAGAGCAGATAGAGTTCATGCTGTAGGGTAGTCAGGCAATAGGTCAGGGCAGACAGAGTTCATGCTGTATGGTAGTAAGGCAATAGGTCAGGGCAGGTATAGTTCATCCTGTATGGTAGTTAGGCATTTTCAGGGCAGAAAATACAGAGTCAATACAGTAATCCGGTTGAGGTCAGGCATGGGAAGTCAGAACAACATAATAGAGCACCTTTGCAGGACTAGACAAGCTATGAACCTGTAGGTCAAGCACCTTCCTATCAGGGAAGACTCCCTATATACCGGTACCCATGGAATGCTGTCATTGGATGGGGACAGATTAGCCCCTGTGCCCATTAATAACTGGGGAGAAAGCGCGCACCCACTTTTAAGCAGGAAAGTTAAGTTGTGTGTGTTGCACAATGTCATGCTTGGTGGCCCAATTCACACCAGAAAATAACATTAGTTAATGTGGACCGTTGTATGAACCCAACCCCATACTGTTTTTTTTCTTATTTGGTTAATGGATCTTTGGGCCTCTTCTGGGACTTGGGTCTGTGGGTGGCTATTACCGCCGCACCCCCTATAGCTATGCTCCGCTCAGATCCGAGAGGATGCCCACACTAACTGCATAGAGGGCATGCTAGATAACCTACCTATGCATCTATGTTCCAGCCAATTGTTTTTGCGGATGCATCGCCTATGGTGATATGCTACATGTATGGTGGACCTGTCCATGTGTTCTATGCTTTTAGCCTTATGCATATTGCCTGGTCCATACCAATTCCATACCTTTCTAAAAGGGATGTGCTGCTCCCCATCATCTATTTAGTGACCAAACAAACAATTGACCACACCTGGAAGAAACCATCTCTGGAAGCAACCCTTTCTTAGATTAAAATGGGTCTGGTGTCAGATGTATCTGGCCTTGCATTTCTCCTACAGTGGCCACTGCTAGTGAAATGTAGTATTACATGCTAACCATTCAAATGAATGGTCAACCATGTTATGCATGGATGGAGGTGGTCTGCCAGACCAAGAGCCACTTCTTTGTTAGTGGTTCTCCTCTCTAGCTGGGAACCTCCATTTTGATGTTCCTTAGACATAAGTCCTTTAAAGGCTAAGAAAGGCATTTCTCTTAGGGATCTTGTACCTACACTTGGAGAAGGTGAAGGCCATCCTTAGGAGTGTGTGACCTTTGCAACTTTGTAGCCCCTCCTCCCATAGCAGGCAGCTATTTTACCCAAGGCTCAGCACCACCTACCATCACAGTATTGCACTGGTTGCAGCAGGATCTGTCAGCAGCTTGGGAAGGGTGAGACTGAGGAAAAAGAGATAATATTGGGTGGACCAATGAGTCTGTTGGGGGAGGAGATATGATACTGGGGAGGACTGGAGATCAGGAGAGATAATATTGTTGGTAGATATGAAACTGAGGAGAGATGATGATACTGGGAGGGGGAGATCTTACTAGAGAGAGAAATGACTGGGGGGGGGGGGGGGGGGTGAGATGATAAATAGGGGGGGAAATAGATCTGGGAAGGAGGGGAGACCTTTGGCATACAACAATTGTCGGGGCAGATGATACCTTAGGGGAAGAGGACTAAACCTGAGGGAGAGGGGGCAGATGAGGTCATATCGTGGATGGGGGGGGCTTATACCTCTAGGATGGGAGATGATACTGGCTGGAAGGAGGTGAGATGATCTTAGGTCAAGTGAAAAAGAAGATACATTTGAAGGGGGAGATCTTAAGGAGCAGAGACTATGTTCATTTGGTAGAGGAAGGAGACAGAGTCAGAGAGTAGAGTATGGCTGCAGGATCAGACTACACAGGGTGTGCTGGTAGTCTGTTACCATGGAGACACATAGGGAGCAGTATATAAAAAAAAACTATAAAGATTCAAAAACTATTTCAAAGCTGCCTACTTTTTTGGTAAATGCATTGCAGCACTTAAAAACGATTTGTTGCGATGGTGGGCATATTAGTTATCCCAATGTGTGGGGCTCTTAGCCTGTCATAAAGTCCTACAACAACCCTTTAGATGATGTGACTTGTAGTTCTCCAAATGTAGAAGACCTGGAAATTTCATTTCCTTATGATGATAGAGACAACTATTAACCCCCAAACCTCAAGATGTAACACTTCAGAGCGGATCCCTTGTGTCTCCTCCTAATGGCCGTGGATTAATATTCCAGCCACTGAAGGCAACGGCAGAATTATCCTCAAGAAGATTTTGTCCCAATGTAAATGAGAATTTGAGCTCTTCCGGAGCGTGAAATTCTGTTTGTGATTATGAGTCATGTAGCGGCCGGCAGGCTGTAAAAGCTGCTGGCGCGTCTTCAGCCTTAGGTTGCGGGAGACATAGACGGAGCCATTTGGCAGAGTTACTAATGGGTTTTAGACCACATTTTACACAAGGATAAATTAAACTCTAAAACCTCAAGTCAACTCACTTTCCAGAGAGAGATGTCAGCGCCGCTAACCTTGGGGGTTTCTAAAAGCATTTCCCCCGTGCTTTACTTCCTTCATTTCCTTCTCTACTGTACATCCAGGAGACGAAAACAGTGACTTCTATTAGCCTGCTATTTCCTAAATTTACTTGGACTTGGCATGTTGTGAGACATGCATTAACAAAATGGTGATGCAGCACAATCATAGAAATTTAGGTGAATGTCCATAATCCTTTCTTCAACCTGCTGGTCCCCAAAAATTGCAAAAAATAATTAATTTATTTTTATTTTTTAAAATGTAGTTCACAATAAAGCCACCAGGTGGTGCTGCAGAGACGTTGCAGCATTATTTGTATACTACATGAGGCAGTAATCATATATACCAAGGACTGTTTTTCTTTAGGAAGGTAAAAGGAAAATGCAAAGGAAAAAAAACATAAAAGGTCTTCTAGGGTAGGCTAGGTCTGGATCTTGACTTCTCCTGAAATGAGTTCATTATCTAAGATAGCTCATTCCTGGTGATGAGAGGTGACCTGGTTCACAATGTGCTTGCCCCAGCGGTTTTGCTTCTGTGAGAAGCAATGTTTTTAGGGGAGAATATCTTTTTATTATGGCTTACATTGTCAAATTAGAAAGGCATGAAATCCTAGTAGGGTGCATGGACTTCTATGGACTTCTCTGAGCTTGTAAGAGGCCTAATAAGGTTGTGTGAATGAGCCATGACTTGGCACCAACTCTCTCACCCCTCTGCCTCCAGTAATTGTCTATAGGCTTGGCCAAGTGTGCATGTATTCAGAAAGGGGAGAAAGGCGCTGCCACACACTGTCATGAACCAGAGGGTGTGAACCCACTGTGCCACGTGTCCTACCTCCTCTAAGGGCATTGTCTAAGTGAACCCCTGGATCTTCACAGTACCCTGGATGGTGGGTATAGACTTTCCAGAGGGGAACACCAGGTCACTCTCTCTTGAGGAGGATAGGCACACGAGGCAGCTGGTCTAGCCGGACCAGGAGGTACCTGACAAACGTACCAGAGGTGCAGGCATTGTCAGCAGGCCGAGTTGTTACCAGGAGCAACAGTGCAGGACCAAAGGATGAGGTAGAGGCCAAGTCAGATAAGCAAAAGGTCAGGGCAGGCGGCACAGGTACAGGTCAGGCAGTCCGGATTGGCAACAGGAGAGTCAAGGCAAGCAGGCAGGGATCAACAGGTAGCAGAGTCCAGGAATACAACTACGAGTCAGGAACAGAGGACCACCAGTGGATATCAGGAACCTTAGCAGGACACAAGGACCTTGACACTGAGGCATCTGGGAAGGGGGCTGAGACACTTATATATGTGCTGGAGGGCTAGGATTGGTCAGCGAGGTCACATGATCTAACCCATAAAGCCCAGGAAATGACACGCGCCAACCCTTAAGGAAGTGCTGCAGGAAACAAGCAGCAAGCATGCTGGGGCCAAGGCTGAGAGCAAACTGGAGGGGATCCCAGAACAACAGCACCTACACAGACAGACCCCAGGACTGCAGCGGTGAATAGGAAGCACTGGCCGCAGATCACCGCTGAACACGGCGCCTGGGACCCCGACGGTTAGCAGGGGAACAGCGGCGTACAGCAGCCGCTGTTACACACACCTCTAGCGGTGGTTTATCTACCCAAAATAATGCAGATTCCGGGGAGCATCGGGAGGTTCTCACACATATCAGATGGACAGCCAGTCACACAGGAAGCGGCGAGTATAGCTAGCTTTCGGCTCTGATGGCACTGGCGTCATGGCTTTTGTGCTATAGATCCAAATGGTGACCCCAGTGACTTATATTAGGGTTCGTCGGGGCTTTCATGGCTTCCGTAGTTTTGGTGGGAAGAATCTCAGGCCCACAACTTGTATGTTAATTAATGATTTGGTGCAATTTGGATCTTTCTAGGGGCTGTCCCAGAATAGTAACTCATCATCTATCCACAGGTGATTGCTGGGGTCGTCCACAGGTGAGTGGTGGTCGAGCAAGCACACTACTGCTCCGGTCATTCTCTATGGGACCATTGCACATAGGGGTTAGAGATGAGCAAAGATTCCAAAAATTAGATTCGGCTGCTTTGCCAAATTTCACAAAGAAATTTGCTTCGGGACGAATTACTTCGCCATTAAGCGCATTTCTTTGTAAGTAGCAGGTGCCGTCCCCGTCATTGCACCCCTCAGATGCCGCGTTCTTCGCTGATCGCGGCATCTGAGATAAACAAAAGGGCCTCCAGGGGTTAACCTGTAAAAAAACAATCATACTGACCTTATCCATTTGAGCAGGAAGAGTAGGGATGAGCGAATCGACTTCGGATGAAACATCCGAAGTCGATTCGCATAAAACTTTGTTTCAATACTCTAATACACAGTATTAGAATGTATTGGCTCCGATGAGCCGAAGTTATTACTTATGACTTTGCATAATAACTTCAAAAATTGATTTATACTGTAAAACTCGGGTTCGGTTCCAAGTGGTACCTCATCGGAGCCAATACAGTATTGAAACAAAGTTTTATGCAAATCGACTTTGGATGTTTCATCCGAAGACGATTCGCTCATCCCTAGCGAAGAGGCCACAGCGGCCATCTTGAATAAAGATCCTGCACGAAATCATCATGTCCAGTGTGGTGACGTCATACGTCACCGTACACGAGATTTTGTGTGCGATCTTCATTCAAAATGGCTGCGGCGGCCTCTTTGCATTCAAATGGATGAGGTGAAAGTGATTTTTATTTTACCGCCATTTCAGAGAAAACTGATTAGTTACCATGAAGTAAACGGAAATTCGGCTTCGTGGCGAATTAGACTTCGATCACTGGATCACTAGACACAAATTTTTCCTAAATGGTAGATTTTGAGGGGCTAGAACACATTGGATTTCAGCACACCTGATCCTTTTTTCCCTCCGGAAATAAGTGACTAACAGAGGCGGTCTGACAGTGGCTTACTCCCCATTCGCCATTAGCATGAAACCCAGTATGCATCTTTCTGGAACATCTTTTGAAATTCAAAATTACTATGTATTTCTGTTCTGCTGGATCATCAGATTACGACTATAGATGAGCGAATTTTTCAAAAATTCGATTTGGCTGGTTCGCCAAATAAAATAAAAAAATTTGGTTTGATCGTATTTTTTTGCAGCAAATCTCGTTAAAAAACAGCTGTTTTCTGGCTGCAGAGAGCCTTTATAGGGGTGTAGAACACTGTGCCTTGCAGTAACACGTATAAAGAGTCTGCTGTGGTAGTGAAACAATACTGTGAGTCCGTATGACATGCAGATGACAGGCGTCGCTCTTAGAATCACTGCACACTTCACTTATTAGGGCAGTCACGGGGCCAAAACTGACCAAATAACTCAAGTATGAATTCAGCCTTACAGGTCAATGTTAGCGCCAAGAAGAAACGCACTCCTTTTACACCGTCGTTAGCTGATTCCACATAGATGTCTACAGAACCTGTTCTATTAAACGCTTATACAAGTAGAGCCCCCCCCCTCCGACAGAGTGAAGAGGGTGTCAGCAGTAAGTTTGTGTTGACGTCACTCATTATTTTGTCCTTCCTCTGATCCGTCAGAACAATAACCCACAAAAAACGGATCCTGTCTGTTGAGCTTCCCTCGGTCAGCATTAGGTCAGTAATCCATCAGTATTGCTAGTGGATCCAAAACAGAGATGACACATGAATGGAATATTTGCATGTCTTCTGTGTTTTGTACCCACTCCTGCTTTTGGCTACCAAATCACAAGCCAATTCTGATGGGACCATACAGGCCTTACAGCTGCTACACAGACAGGATCCGTTGTGCGTCTCATTTTTCCTCCCTTCTGAAATATCAGAAGAAGGGTCAAATAAATGATAATGTCAGCCAGGCCGAAAGGCAAAATAGTGGCCCAGTCATGAAGTGAGGAGGATAGGAACAGTATGAGAAGTCCACAGAGTGGTCCTATGACATAGTGGTAAGGTGGAAGCAGCAGGATGAGGCCACAGAGTGGCACAATGACAGTGTGCAAGTGGCAGCAGTAGCATCAGGAGGCCACAGAGTGGCACAATGACAGTGTGGAGGTGGCGGATGCATGAGGAGGCACCAGAGTGGCAAGGTGACATAGTGTGGAGGTGGCAGCAGCATGAGGAGGCCACAGAGTGGCAAGGTGACATAGTGTGGAGGTGGCAGCAGCATGAAGAGGCCACAAAGTGGCAAGGTGACATAGTGTGGATGTGCCAGCAGCATGAGGAGACCACAGAGTGGCAAGGTGACATAGTGTGGAGGTGGTAGCAGCATCAGAAGGCCACAGAGAGGCAAGGAGACATAGTGTGGAGGTGGAAGCAGCATCAGGAGACCACAGAGTGGCAAGGTGACATAGTGTGGAGGTGGCAGCAGCATCAGGAGACCACAGAGTGGCAAGGTGACATAGTGTGGAGGTGGCAGCAGCATCAGGAGACCACAGAGCGACATGGTGTGTGGAGGTGGGTGGCAATACCAGTAGCAGCTGAGGCGGGTGGCAGAATCAGAATAGTAGCTGAGGCAAGTAGACAGAAGAAACCGGTCTCTTTTGTCAAAGTGTTGGTGTGGCACCATGGATGATCTATTATGATGCATCAGGCATAGGTGGGTGTAAATTCTGGCTTATCCAAGCCTGATTCATCTTGACAAAGGTCAGTCTCTCCACATTTTGGGTGGACAGGCGAGTTCTTCTTGGGGTAACTATGGCCCCTGCCACACTAAACACCTGCTCTGATGCCACACTACTGGCTGGGCAGGACAGCTTTTCCAGGACAAAGTCAGCCAGTTGCGGCCACAAATCCAGTTTGGCTGCCCAGTAGTCCAGTGGATCATCACTGACGGCTGGCAGAGTGCTGTCCAAGTATCCCACCACCTGCTGGTTCAAGTTCTGCTCAAGGTCTAATTGCTGCTGCTGCTGGTGGTGAGTAGTTTCTTTACTATGCGGGTGAAGAAAGCTGCTCATCAGCGTCTCCAGACTCAGGCCGCTGCTGATGAAGCTGGTACTGCTCCTACCCCACCCCCACCCCTCCCCAGCAGCCATGGCAGTGGAATGTTAGCGCAGAGGGCCCCCCAGTTCAACCTGCAAGAGGATGGACGTTGGCGCAGATAGACAGCGGCCAACTGACTACATAGGATGTCTCTATAGTAGTTCAGTTTGTCCTCTCTCTCAGCGGGTGTAAAAAAGGCCCCCATTTTGGACCAGTAGCCAGGGTCTAACATGGTGGACAGCCATAAGTCATCCCTCTGCCGAAAGCTGGCATTTTGGCTGTCACTACGCAAGCAAGTGAGCATGCATCGGGCCATTTGTGCAAGCGACTCGGAGGGACTCCCTGCTTTCATCTCTACTGCCACGGTGTGTCTGTGTCCTCTGCCTCATCTTCCTCATCGCCCTGTAGCTCCTCTGGATGCTTCTACTCCTCCTCTCCTGTCACCTGTGTAGAAAAAACACCCTACACAGGTGGCTACACATTTCTTGTGCTCCAATGACCTCCTCCTCCTCCAGTTCAGGCTCATGTGCCTTGAGATGTAGGTGCCACGTCTCCAGTCCCCTGACCAGCCAGATTTACCAGCATCTGTTCCCGGACAGTGGAATGACATCATTCATACCGTAGTCCTGGTGACTGACAAATAACGTGGCCTCCTCAAAGGGCCTCAGCAAACGGCAGGTGTCACGCATGAGCTGTCACTGGCTGACATCGAAGTTAAACAGGGGAGTACTCCTGTCCGCCTGTATCATCAAGAAATCGTTTATGGCCTTTCTCTGTTCGTACAGTCGGTCCAACATATAGAGTGTGGAATTCCAAAGGGTGGAAACGTCGCATATCAGCCTATGTTGGGGGATGCCGTTCTGCCGCTGCAGCTCAAGGAGGGTGTGCTTTCTGGTGTACGAGTGGCTGAAGTGCATGCAAAGTTTCCAGGCCATTTTTAGGATGTCTTGCAGATGGGTGGAAAACTTTTGGAACCACTTGACAACCAGATTGAACATGTGTGCTATGCAGGGCGCATGGCTCAGCCCTCCTTGACACAGCGTGGACACCATGTTCTTCCCATTGTCGGTCACCATGGTTCCGATTTTGAGTTGTCGCAGAGAAAGCCAGGATATGATTACTTGTTGAAGGACACAAAGTAGTTCCTCCCCTGTGTGACTCCGTTTGTCCAGGCAAACCAGGTGCAGAACAACGTGGCACTGCCGTGCTCTGCACATGTGGGATGCTGGAGGGACACTGTGACTTGTCCCTGCAGTGGAAGCTTAGGACATGGTAGAGGATGAGGAGGCAGACGCAGACATTGTCACAGGACCAACGGCGTGAGAACATGGAGGCAGAAGCGGTGTCACCTGGCCAAGTTGCTGGTGTGGCTGTGCAGGAACCACATTCACCCAGTGGGCCGTAAAGGACATGTATTGTTCCTGACTGTAGTTACCGCTCCACGCGTCGTCGCTGCCGTGCACTTTGGCAGACACAGACAGGCTCAAGGACTGGCCCACCTTTTATTCTGCATGTGTGTGCAGGGCTGGTACTGCCTTTTTGGCAAAGAAATGACGACTTGGGACTCTCCAACTCGGCTCGGCACAAGAGGTCAGTTCTCTGAAAGGTGCAGAGTCCATCACTTGGAAAGGGAAGGACTGCAGCACCAGCAACTTGGACAGGAGAACGTTCAACTTCTGTGCCTTTGGATGAGTGCACGCACACTCTCTTGGCAATCGCTTCTGTGATCAATTGCTGATGGAATGACTGACGAGGAGGAGCAGAAGCATCAGGACCAGCAGATGATGGGAAGGACTAACAGCTCCCTTCGGCTGAGGTGGTGGAGTCTTGACTAATTGAAATCGGCTGCATGCCACTGGGTGATGCGGCGGTTGCTGCCTCAGGCTGGAACACCACATCGGAGCCACGGTTCTCCCAGGCCACTTTATGGTGACGCTGCATATGTTGATGCATATTTTCCACTATTACACAACAAAAAGGGCTTTAGAACATATAACTGCACCGCTGAACGGCAAATATATTTTTCTTTTGCCACTTACACACGCCACAAAAGGCTTTAGAACATATAACTGCACCGCTGAACAGCAAATATATTTTTATTTTGCCACTATTACTTGACAAAAAGGGCTTTAGAACATATAACTGCACCGCTGAATGGCAAAATATTTAACTTTTTCCACTAATACATGCCACAAAAGGCTTTAGAACATATAACTGCTCCGCTGAACAGCAAATATATATTTTTTTTGCCACTATTACACGACAAAAAGGGCTTTAGAACATATAACTGCACCTCTGAACGGCAAATATATTTTACTTTTGCCACTAATACATGCCACAAAAGGCTTTAGAACATATAACTCAGGGGCGTAACTACCATAGCGGCAGACCATGCGACTGCTATGGGGACCAGGGCAAGAGGGGGCCCAGAGTTAGTTGGGATTATCTTCTCTTCTACAGGGGGTGAAAACTTGGTCAGGACTCTACCCTCTAAAGGCACAAATTTTAGCAAATGAAGCAGTGGAAAAATAGCCCAAGGGTCATTGAAAGGGGTTTAGGCAGAAACCCTTCTGTCCTGTGTGGGGGGCCTGGTTTGATCCTTCCTATGGGGCCCTTACTTCTCTGTGTACGCCACTGATATAACTGCACCGCTGAACGGCAAATATATTTTTATTTTGCCACTAATACACGTCAAAAAGTGCTGTAATTTTAGCACTTCACCACACAACGGCTAATTGCCCTTTTTTCGCACTAATGCAAGCCAAAAAATGCTTTAGAACATATAACTGCACCGCACAAGGGCAAATAAGACGTAGAAATATTTCCTTGTAAAAAAACCCTGTTAATGGCTGTAACACCCCAATAACAAAAACGGTTTGCTGGCATTACAGAGCTGTATAATGGCAATTTGGGTGCCCAGTCAGTAATAGGATTGTTCTTATTATCCAGGCTGTAACCTCCCCGACTGAACCCTGTTCTACATAAATGCAGTGGAATGATTCCTCCCTATCCTTTCCCTACACCTTGAATAATCTTTCCCTGAACTTGTAAATCGTTTTGTTAACACAATGAAGTCTTTCATACCACTGTCCCTAGTGTCTGCTGACGTCTCTCCCTGCACTAAGTACACTAGAAAATGGCAGAATCCAAAATGGCTGAGGCTATTTATAGGGCTGTGACGTTACAGGGCTGGCTGGCTGCTGATTGGCTGCATGCATGGCATTATGGGTGATCCCGCCTTCCCAGAGTTCTTTGCTCCATGTCCTCTTACGTGCAGCAGCCATTTTAGGAAAAAATGCGATTCATTACCACGAAGCATGAGGAAATTCAGATTTGGTGCGAATCAAATTTTTCCTGAAATTCGGATCGAATTCCACTTCATCAACTTCGACTCATCTCTTATTACGACAATCTGGATTGAATTTCGTGATAATTCTGCCCGATACATTTGGTACAAATACAGGCACCCTAACAAAAGGAGATCTCTGAACTGGTAATACACCTGAAAGAATGACAGCGCTCGTCCGCTCCCCATCAACCACCACTAACTTCATATATTTTCCAGGACTCTCGTCCATAAAAAGATGAGAAGTTACAAAGTCAAGTGTTTTTTCTCGTCTGCTTATTGACTCACTTCAATCAATAGAAGCTCATCGCTCGTCTGAAGAAGTCTGCGCCGTTCATGAATAACCTTCTGCTCTCCTTGCTGACTCCGGGGAAACATTTTAGATTTTTGCAATAAAAAAGCTAAAAAAAATAGTAAATTATTTAATAAAAAAATATAGGAAGGGCAGCGGAGAATGTCTTCAGTGCTGACACACAGCTTGTTTGCATCTAATCGAGTAATGAAAGTTGTCGGCGATTACGACTTGTTTGCAACGTGGCTGCTTTTTTCAAAGTACACGTACAATAAGCTTTCCATAGTTTTCAATGGGTAAATGCGCCGTTAGTGCACAAGGAGTGCTTTTTTTCCCCACCCAGAATTGAATTCCGAGTCACAATTCTTGACATGGCTGCAGCTCGGAAACCAAGGTGAAGAGCGATAGGCGGATTACCCCAAATGAAAGGGTTGGTCCATGGGCAGATTCCATAGTAATAAAAAAACTGGAAACTGTGGCAAAAATCTGAAGGTTGCCCTCAGTTTCACAACAAAAATACCCATCTGAATTTTCCTTCATGTGAATATGACCTTAAGCTAGGGTTGCCTCCTGGCTGGTATTCCACCAGCTGTCGGTACTGGTATTTTTTTTCACCAGTCCATTGACTTGACAGTATTTTCTCGGCTCTGTGTCCATATATGGCTTAGGAGTCCCTGCTCTGTGTCCATATATGGCTTAGGAGTCCCTGCTCTGTGTCCATATATGGCTTAGGAGTCCCTGCTCTGTGTCCATATATGGCTTAGGAGTCCCTGCTCTGTGTCCATATATGGCTTAGGAGTCCCTGCTCTGTGTCCATATATGGCTTAGGAGTCCCTGCTCTGTGTCTATATATGGTCAATGCTTCTGGGAGTTCCTACTCTGACTCCATATATGGTTTAAGAGTCCCTGTCCATATATGGAGTGCTATGAAGGGGGGTAATGTCAAGCGCTGTCAATATGCCTGGGGACACCCCTGTGTATTTAACTTTTATTCAGTCTCTATTTTCAAATTGTCTCTGCCAGGTCTCAAACCAACAACCTTCTGCATTGAAGGCAAAGACTCTAATCACTGAGCCGTAGAGCTCAATACTAGCGCATTGAAGATTTTCTATCTATAAAATCCTCAGTAGTCATTTTCCCATGTATTATGTATTCAGACGTCCTCATGCACATGACTGTATTTGTTTTGCAGTCCTTCAACCACAGATCCGCAAGATACAAATGCCGTCTGTGTGCTGTCATCATCTGTACATTCGTATTCTGGACCTAGAATGGCCTACAGACCCATTGAAGTCAATGGATCTGCAAAAAAATGCGGATGGCATTTTAATTGTTCTTCTGTAATGGATGGTTTTGTGATTTTTGTAATTTTTTATGCCAAGAAACTTTTTGCAATTGATAAAAATAAAAAAAATGTTCTGATATGTATGTGTAAAACTTACATAAATAAAAAAATTGTATACATATTAGGTATCGCCGCGTCCGTGACAACCTGCTCTATAAAAATATCACATGATCTAACCTGTTGTCTAACCTGAATGTTGTAAATAAAAAAAAAAACGGTGCCAAAAAAGCTATTTCTTGTTACCTTGCCTCACAAAAAGTGTAATATAGAGCAACCAAAAATCATATGTACCCTAAACTAGTACCAACAAAACTGCCACCCTATCCCGTAGTTTCTAAAATGGGGTCACTTTTTTGGAGTTTCTACTCTAGGGGTGCATCAGGGGGGCTTTAAATGGGACATGGTGTCAAAAAAAACAGTCCAGCAAAATGTGCCTTCCAAAAACCGTATGGCATTCCTTTCCTTCTGCGCCCTGCCGTGTGCCCGTACAGCAGTTTACCACCACATATAGGGTGTTTCTGTAAACTACAGAATCAGGGCCATAAATAATGAGTTTTGTTTGGCTGTTACCCTTGCTTTGTAACTGGAAAAATCTCTATTTTCCATTAAATCTTGTGCAACACCTAAAGGGTTAACAAAGTTTGTAAAATCAGTTTTGAATACATTGAGGGGTGTAGTTTCTTAGATGGGGTCACTTTTATGGAGTTTCTACTCTAGGGGTGCATCAAATGGGACATGGTGTCAACAAAAACAGTCCAGAAAAATCTGCCTTCCAAAAACCATACGGCGCACCTTTCCCTCTACGCCCTATTGTGTGCCCGTACAGTAGTTTACGGCCACATATGGGGTGTTTCTGCAAACTACACAATCGGGGCAATAAATGTAGCATTTTGTTTGGCTGTTAACCCTTGCTTTGTTACTGGAAAAAATGGATTAAAATGGAAAATTTGCCCAAAAATCTAAATTCTGAAATTTTTCACCATTTGCCCTTAACTCTTGTGTTACACCTAAAGGGTTAACGACGTTTGTAAACCCAGTTTTGAATACCTTGAGGGGTGTACTTTCTTAGATGGGGTCACATTTTTGGAATTTCTATTCTAGGGGTGCAAATGGGGGCTTGAAATGGGACATGGTATAAACAAAACCAGTCCTGCAAAATCTGCCTTCCAAAACCCATATGGCGTTCCCCTCTTTCTATGTCCTCCCGTTTGGCCAAACAGTAGTTTATGACCACATATGGGGTGTTTTTGCAAACTACAGAATCAGGGCAACCCATATTGAGTTTTGTTTGGCAGTTAACCCTTACTTTATTACTGGAAAAAATGGGTTGGGTGGTTTCTATTATGTAAGCCTCACAAAGTGACTTCAGACCTGAACTCGTCCCTAAAAAGTGTTTTTTTTTAAATTTCAGATAAATTTCAAGATTTGCTTCTGAACTTCTAAGCCTTGTAACATCCCTTGTAACATCCCCCAAAAATAAAATATCATTCCCAAATTGATCCAAACATGAAGTAGACATATGGGAAATGTAAAGTAATAAATATTTTTATAGGTATTACAATGTATTATAGAAGTAGAGAAATTTAAACTTTTTTGTAAATTTGGTATTTTTTAATAAATAAAAAAGAATTTTTTTTTACTTCATTTTACCAGTGTCATGAAGTACAATATGTGACGAAAAAACAATCTCAGAATGGCCTGGATAGGTCAAAGCGTTAAAGTTATCACCACTTAAAGTGACACTGGTCAGATTTGCAAAAAATGGCCAAGTCCTTAACCACCTCCGGACCGCCTAACGCAGGATCGCGTTCCGGAGGTGGCAGCCCTGCGCAGAGTCACGCATATATGCGTCATCTCGCGATGGCCGAGATTTCCTGTGAACGCGCGCACACAGGCGCGCGCGCTCACAGGAACGGAAGGTAAGAGAGTTGATCTCCAGCCTGCCAGCGGCGATCGTTCGCTGGCAGGCTGGAGATGTGTTTTTTTTAACCCCTAACAGGTATATTAGACGCTGTTTTGATAACAGCGTCTAATATACCTGCTACCTGCTCCTCTGGTGGTCCCCTTTGTTTGGATCGACCACCAGAGGACACAGGTAGCTCAGTAAAGTACCACCAAGCACCACTACACTACACTACACCCCCCCCCCGTCACTTATTAACCCCTTATTAGCCCCTGATCACCCCATATAGACTCCCTGATCACCCCCCTGTCATTGATTACCCCCCTGTCATTGATCACCCCCCTGTAAAGCTCCATTCAGATGTCCGCATGATTTTTACGGATCCACTGATAGATGGATCGGATCCGCAAAACGCATACGGACGTCTGAATGAAGCCTTACAGGGGCATGATCAATGACTGTGGTTATCACCCCATATAGACTCCCTGATCACCCCCCTGTCATTGATTACCCCCCTGTCATTGATTACCCCCCTGTAAAGCTCCATTCAGACGTCCGCATGATTTTTACGGATCCACTGATAGATGGATCGGATCCGCAAAACGCATCCGGACGTCTGAATGAAGCCTTACAGGGGCATGATCAATGACTGTGGTGATCACCCCATATAGACTCCCTGATCACCCCCCTGTAAAGCTCCATTCAGATGTCCGCATGATTTTTACGGATGCACTGATAGATGGATCCGATCCGCAAAACGCATCCGGGACGTCTGAATGAAGCCTTACAGGGGCATGATCAATGACTGTGGTGATCACCCCATATAGACTCCCTGATCACCCCCCTGTAAAGCTCCATTCAGATGTCCGCATGATTTGTACGGATGCACTGATAGATGGATCCGATCCGCAAAACGCATCCGGACGTCTGAATGAAGCCTTACAGGGGCATGATCAATGACTGTGGTGATCACCCCATATAGACTCCCTGATCACCCCCCTGTAAAGCTCCATTCAGATGTCCGCATGATTTTTACAGATGCACTGATAGATGGATCGGATCCGCAAAACGCATCCGGACGTCTGAATGAAGCCTTACAGGGGCGTGATCAATGACTGTGGTGATCAACCCATATAGACTCCCTGATCACCCCCCTGTCATTGATTACCCCCCTGTCATTGATTACCCCCCTGTAAAGCTCCATTCAGATGTCCGCATGATTTGTACGGATGCACTGATAGATGGATCCGATCCGCAAAACGCATCCGGACGTCTGAATGAAGCCTTACAGGGGCATGATCAATGACTGTGGTGATCACCCCATATAGACTCCCTGATCACCCCCCTGTAAAGCTCCATTCAGATGTCCGCATGATTTTTACGGATGCACTGATAGATGGATCGGATCCGCAAAACGCATCCGGACGTCTGAATGAAGCCTTACAGGGGTGTGATCAATGACTGTGGTGATCAACCCATATAGACTCCCTGATCACCCCCCTGTCATTGATTACCCCCCTGTCATTGATTACCCCCCTGTAAAGCTCCATTCAGATGTCCGCATGATTTTTACGGATGCACTGATAGATGGATCGGATCCGCAAAACGCATACGGACGTCTGAATGAAGCCTTACAGGGGCATGATCAATGACTGTGGTGATCACCGCATGTAGACTCCCTGATCACCCCCCTGTCATTGATTACCCCCCTGTCATTGATTACCCCCCTGTAAAGCTCCATTCAGACGTCCGCATGATTTTTACGGATCCACTGATAGATGGATCGGATCCGCAAAACGCATACGGACGTCTGAATGAAGCCTTACACGGGCATGATCAATGACTGTGGTTATCACCCCATATAGACTCCCTGATCACCCCCCTGTCATTGATCACACCCCTGTCATTGATCACACCCCTGTCATTGATCACACCCCTGTCATTGATCACACCCCTGTCATTGATCACCCCCCCTGTCATTGATCACCCCTCTGTAAGGCTCCATTCAGACATTTTTTTGGCCCAAGTTAGCGGAATTTTTTTATTTTTTTCTTACAAAGTCTCATATTCCACTAACTTGTGTCAAAAAATAAAATCTCACATGAACTCACCATACCCCTCACGGAAACCAAATGCGTAAAATTTTTTAGACATTTATATTCCAGACTTCTTCTCACGCTTTAGGGCCCCTAGAATGCCAGGGCAGTATAAATACCCCACATGTGACCCCATTTCGGAAAGAAGACACCCCCAGGTATTCCGTGAGGGGCATATTGAGTCCATGAAAGATTGAAATTTTTGTCCCAAGTTAGCGGAACGGGAGACTTTGTGAGAAAAAAATTAAAAATATCAATTTCCGCTAACTTGTGCCAAAAAAAAAAAATTTCTATGAACTCGCCATGCCCCTCATTGAATACCTTGGGGTGTCTTCTTTCCAAAATGGGGTCACATGTGGGGTATTTATACTGCCCTGGCATTCTAGGGGCCCCAAAGCGTGAGAAGAAGTCTGGTATCCAAATGTCTAAAAATGCCCTCCTAAAAGGAATTTGGGCACCTTTGCGCATCTAGGCTGCAAAAAAGTGTCACACATCTGGTATCGCCGTACTCAGGAGAAGGTGGGGAATGTGTTTTGGGGTGTCATTTTACATATACCCATGCTGGGTGAGAGAAATATCTTGGTCAAATGCCAACTTTGTATAAAAAAATGGGAAAAGTTGTCTTTTGCCAAGATATTTCTCTCACCCAGCAAGGGTATATGTAAAATGACACCCCAAAACACATTCCCCACCTTCTCCTGAGTACGGCGATACCACATGTGTGACACTTTTTTGCAGCCTAGGTGGGCAAAGGGGCCCATATTCCAAAGAGTACCTTTAGGATTTCACAGGTCATTTACCTACTTACCACACATTAGGGCCCCTGGAAAATGCCAGGGCAGTATAACTACCCCACAAGTGACCCCATTTTGGAAAGAAGACACCCCAAGGTATTCCGTGAGGGGCATGGCAAGTTCCTAGAATTTTTTATTTTTTGTCACAAGTTAGTGGAAAATGATGATTTTTTTTTTTTTTTTTTTTTTCATACAAAGTCTCATATTCCACTAACTTGTGACAAAAAATAAAAACTTCCATGAACTCACTATGCCCATCAGCGAATACCTTGGGGTCTCTTCTTTCCAAAATGGGGTCACTTGTGGGGTAGTTATACTGCCCTGGCATTCTAGGGGCCCAAATGTGTGGTAAGGAGTTTGAAATCAAATTCTGTAAAAAATGACGAGTGAAATCCGAAAGGTGCTCTTTGGAATATGGGCCCCTTTGCCCACCTAGGCTGCAAAAAAGTGTCACACATCTGGTATCTCCGTAATCGGGAGAAGTTGGGGAATGTGTTTTGGGGTGTCATTTTACATATACCCATGCTGGGTGAGAGAAATATCTTGGCAAAAGACAACTTTTCCCATTTTTTTATACAAAGTTGGCATTTGACCAAGATATTTATCTCACCCAGCATGGGTATATGTAAAAAGACACCCCAAAACACATTCCTCAACTTCTCCTGAGTACGGGGATACCAGATGTGTGACACTTTTTTGCAGCCTAGGTGGGCAAAGGGGCCCACATTCCAAAGAGCACCTTTCGGATTTCACTCGTCATTTTTTACAGAATTTGATTTCAAACTCCTTACCACACATTTGGGCCCCTAGAATGCCAGGGCAGTATAACTACCCCACAAGTGACCCCATTTTGGAAAGAAGAGACCCCAAGGTATTCGCTGATGGGCATAGTGAGTTCATGGAAGTTTTTATTTTTTGTCACAAGTTAGTGGAATATGAGACTTTGTATGAAAAAAAAAAAAAAAAAAAAAATCATCATTTTCCACTAACTTGTGACAAAAAATAAAAAATTCTAGGAACTCGCCATGCCCCTCACGGAATACCTTTGGGTCTCTTCTTTCCAAAATGGGGTCACTTGTGGGGTAGTTATACTGCCCTGGCATTCTAGGGGCCCAAATGTGTGGTAAGGAGTTTGAAATCAAATTCTGAAAAAAATGACCTGTCAAATCCGAAAGGTGCTCTTTGGAATATGGGCCCCTTTGCCCACCTAGGCTGCAAAAAAGTGTCACACATCTGGTATCTCCGTACTCAGGAGAAGGTGGGGAATGTGTTTTGGGGTGTCATTTTTTATATACCCATGCTGGGTGAGATAAATATCTTGGTCAAATGCCAACTTTGTATAAAAAAATGGGAAAAGTTGTCTTTTGCCAAGATATTTCTCTCACCCAGCAAGGGTATATGTAAAATGACACCCCAAAACACATTCCCCACCTTCTCCTGAGTACGGAGATACCAGATGTGTGACACTTTTTTGCAGCCTAGGTGGGCAAAGGGGCCCATATTCCAAAGAGCACCTTTCGGATTTGACAGGTCATTTTTTTCAGAATTTGATTTCAAACTCCTTACCACACATTTGGGCCCCTAGAATGCCAGGGCAGTATAACTACCCCACAAGTGACCCCATTTTGGAAAGAAGAGACCCAAAGGTATTCCGTGAGGGGCATGGCGAGTTCCTAGAATTTTTTATTTTTTGTCACAAGTTAGTGGAATATGAGACTTTGTAAGAAAAAAAAAATAAAAAAAAAAATCATCATTTTCCGCTAACTTGTGACAAAAAATAAAAAGTTCTATGAACTCACTATGCCCATCAGCGAATACCTTAGGGTGTGTACTTTCCGAAATGGGGTCATTTGTGGGGTGTTTGTACTGTCTGGCCATTGTAGAACCTCAGGAAACATGACAGGTGCTCAGAAAGTCAGAGCTGCTTCAAAAAGCGGAAATTCACATTTTTGTACCATAGTTTGTAAACGCTATAACTTTTACCCAAACCATTTTTTTTCTACCCAAACATTTTTTTTTTATCAAAGACATGTAGAACTATAAATTTAGAGCAAAATTTCTATATGGATGTCGTTTTTTTTGCAAAATTTTACAACTGAAAGTGAAAAATGTCATTTTTTTGCAAAAAAATCGTTAAATTTCGATTAATAACAAAAAAAGTAAAAATGTCAGCAGCAATGAAATACCACCAAATGAAAGCTCTATTAGTGAGAAGAAAAGGAGGTAAAATTCATTTGGGTGGTAAGTTGCATGACCGAGCAATAAACGGTGAAAGTAGTGTAGGTCAGAAGTGTAAAAAGTGGCCTGGTCTTTCAGGGTGTTTAAGCACTGGGGGCTGAGGTGGTTAAAGGGCTTCTGTCACCCCACTAAAGTCATATTTTTTTTTTGGGCTAGTTAAATTCCTTATACTGCGATATATGAAAATATAATGGTCTTACTTACTTTCCTTCAGCAGTTTCTTATAAAAACGAACTTTTATAATATGTAAATTAGGTCTCTACCAGCAAGTAGCCGCCGCAAAAAACCGCCCCCTCGTCGTGTTGATTGACAGGGCCTGCCGCGATCTCCTCCTCCGGTGGCCCTGTCAGCATCTCAAAAATCGCGCGCCTGTGTTCATTCGGCGCAGGCGCTCTGAGAGGAGGAGGCTCGCCTCCTCAGAACTCCCTCAGTGCGCCTGCGCCGATGACATCACAGAAAGAGAAGACGTCATCGGCGCAGGCGCACTGAGGGAGTTCTGAGGAGGCGAGCCTCCTCATCTCAGAGCGCCTGCGCCGAATGAACACAGGCGCGCGATTTTTGAAATGCTGACAGGGCCGGCCGGAGGAGGAGATCGCGGCTGGCCCTGTCAATCAACACGACGAGGGGGGCGGTTTTTTGCGGCGGCTACCAGCAAGTAGACGCTGTACTTGATGGTAGAGACCTAATTTATATATTATAAAAGTCCGTTTTTATAAGAAACTGCTGAAGGAAAGTAAGTAAGACCATTATATTTTCATATATCGCAGTATAAGGAATTTAACTAGCCCAAAAAAAAAATATGACTTTAGTGGGGTGACAGAAGCCCTTTAAGGTGAAATAGGGCTGAGTCCTTAAGGGGTTAAAGGTCCCAATCAGGTAACACAGTGAAGCGGTGCTGATGACACATTGGCAATCATAGGCGGATTATGTTTGTGCATCTCATCGGTAACTGCCCATTGACGAGCTTTATCTATTTATATCTACCACTTCTTGGGAGTAAATCAAGAAAATAATCTGTTATATAACAGATATCAGAGGAGGGAACGTGGAGACCATGTAATAGGCAATTGTCACAAGAAGATGAGATTCTGCATCCAGCTGTTTTCCCCATCATATCGTTTGCTCACAAGGCCACGCTCCCATGTTAACTAATTACTGGAGTAACTTATCCAAACCGCACACGTCCCAAGAACATAATCTGCCCGTAAACTGCTAAAGCATTAAAAAAAAAACGCTCAATGAGGATCCGAAAATATAATTAAAAATCAAGGTTAAGCCATAAACGGCTTCATGTAGACCACAAATGACTATTTCACTTCATTATTTCCTGTTTATGCAGCCAAGGAAGGAAAAGACAAAGGTTTTAGAGCGGAGAAGAGATGAGCCAACGTCTTGAAATTTGTTTTGTGGCCGATTCATCAATTTTTTTTTTTTAAAAGTGCTCTAATTGGCTTGAAAATTGCCATATGACACCCTCTAGTGTTCTAGGACTCAGAATTTTTTTTTAGGAAAAGATGGAAAGGAAGTTTTTCTATCCCCCCTTTCCCAGTGGCGACTGTGTAGCGGTAATGGTAATGGCAGCAGTGGATCAGCAGCAGTGAGTAGCCGCTGCGGTAGTGGCGGCAGCAGCCATACGGTACAGAACATGATGGGGCACCGTCAGCAATGGCAGTTCCACCGCCATAGGTGGGTAAAAAACCTCGCAGATCCAGGTCTGATTCATTTTGACAAAAGTGATGTTTTCAACGCTGGCACTGCAGATCTTGCACATGGCAGTGGTTTTGTCTGCTGGCCTTGTGGGAGTTGCTCGCACTGAGCCAGAGACAGACGAACTTGGCCTAGGTCTGGTATGTTTTCAGCCTGCACCTGTAACGCCCTAGATTGGCATTACCACCTCTGACGCCTCTCCACTATCTTCTATGGTTAATATAATGTCATCATATGCATTTATTCCAGACCCTGCAAAATGTGTATATTTATTTCTATGCAACTGTTATGTACAATGTAATGTGCCTGGTTCACCAGCAGATGGCGGCGAGTACAGGGACAGAGGATGGAACCTTCTTTCCTTTCTCTTCTCTCCCTCTAGGGAGGAGTTTAGCTAGTGAAGGTCAGTCCTCCCTTCCCCTTCAAGGAGAGACCTTGTGTGGAGAGTACCCCCTGTTCAAGGGAGGTTGTGCTGCAGAGAGCCCGTCCTTTCTGGGCGAGCCCGGCCTAGGCCAGCAGAGCACCATCAGCTCTGCTGGAACAAGAGAAAAGAGCAAAGACCCTCAGAGAAGCCAGGAGGACATGTTCCCTGGATAAAGATACAGATAAAGATAAAGACAGAGTCAGACTAGAGAAGAGAAGTTGCAGCATACAGCAGAAAGGAAAAGTTTCTATTTAATCCTGACAGCACAGCAGAGCCAGAGAGTAACTGATGTAGCGGAGCTGAGAGTGTTTGCCTGCCAGAATTTATGCCAAAGCTTGTTGGTGACCAAGATAAAGTTGGAAGATTGTTGCCTGATATAAGTTTATTCAAGTAAAGCTGCTTTTCAATGTTATATCAAGTCCGAACTCTATTTCTTTTATTATTCCTTCACCCACTATTCATCTTAGTTGCACGCCTGGGGTTCCAGGATATCCAGGTAGGAGCACCGTGACAAGTGCACAGCCACACCTAAAGGGACATTATAGGCAACCCTTATACCACTCTGGCATTCCTACACCTGGGAACCAGTATCGCCATCTACTTATGGGGACTCCGTCCCTCGTTGCTGAAATGCAACTGGTGCCACAACAAACTTCTAACAACTCATAACACCTTAAAGGGACCCCCTGGCCGACGTCTTCCCCGTGGTTGCTGCACACCCACAGTATTGTTACGGATCAGCGAATGTGAATCCAGAGTAGCAACTTACCGGTCTGCAAGTGATGTTTCTACGCCACAGTGGCCACTTTTTGAAAAAGGAATGAAGAAATCAACAGCTACGAGCAGGGGCGCACCACCAATGAGGCGAGGTGAGCCGATTGCCTCAGGCAGCACCAGGTAGGGGCAAGAGGGGGGCAGCAGAAGGGGGATTATCTGTTTCTGCAGTATATTATTGGGAAGCACAGTGGACACAGTATATGGCGCTGTATTACCCTGTATGTTTTGTAGTGCTGTATGTAATGTTTTCCAAGTATGTATTTACCAGTAAGGCTACATTCACACGAACGTATTTTGTTTCCGTGTCCGTTACGTTTTTTTTTGCGGATAGGATGCAGACCCCTTCATATCAATGGGTCCGCAAAAAATGCAGACAGCACACCGTGCTGTCCTATTGTCCTATTGTTGTCCATTTTGCGGACAAGGAGAGGCATTGTTACAATGGATCCGCAAAAAAAAAATGGATGCCATACGGAACGTCATCAATTTTTTTGCGGGTCCGCAATTTGCTGCCCGGAAACACATACAGTCGTGTGAATGTAGCCTAAGGCTGGAGGGAAGGGGTTAGGTTAAAAAAATTGGCATCGGAGGGTTGGGGCGCCGTTTCAGTTTTCGCCTTAGGCAGCAGAAAGGCTACGAGGCTGCCATAGATTTCAGTCTTGCGCACAGCCTGCTGGAGGATGCGCCAAATCTTTAACAAGGCCTGCACCCCGGCATAAGTTTGGTGCACCCTCCGTATAAGGAATCTCCGGTCTTGATAAATGTCTCTCACTGTGTGTGAGAATCAGTTTGAGCCAATCATTGATCAGACAATTGTGGCAGTGATAGTGTCGCCCTCTGGTTTGCAAAAATGCCTTCATTACTTCACTTCCAGATTCATGTGGGATAGAGCTGTACAATGCAAGACTCGCAAGCATCCTCCCTGGTTAACGGGCGACGCCACAAAGTCAATGAAGGACATTCATCGTGTCTTTTACGTATGACGGAAAGCCTGGATCAATGGGCGCAATATCCGATCAATATAAATGCTTATGTTTTGAGTGGTACTATTGATCCCAGAGACTACTGGGCATAACTTCAGATGGTCAAGGCCCTTGTGAAGGCTGTAGAAGGTGGCCAAGTGAAGAGAAGTTAGGAACGTAAAGTTGTATTTATGTTGGTCAATAAACCCATCCTTAAAGAGTCACTGTACTTTCACAACATTTTATTTCATTTAATAGAGAATGGTGTAAATAGCAAATTTCTAATTCACTCCATTTAAAAAATCTTCCTGCATCCACCAAAAAAAAGCTGTAAACTCATGACCACTAGGGGTCTCTCTTCCACCTAATTTGCAATCCACTTCCTGTTGACAGGCAAGATCCGGGAGGAAGTGGGGGCGTGTCAGAACTAGCTGAGAATGTGAGTCTGCTTCTACACTGCTTCTGAATTCTTAGGAATCTCCTGCCTTTCTACAAGTGTGATTGGCCTCTCCTTATCTATTCTGCAAGCTGCGGAGCTGAAAACAAACATAGTGGGAAGTAAGAGAAAAGGGCGTCACAGCAGTATAATGCTGTCAGATTCCACAGAAAGGAGACAACCCCTGCTTCTGAGAGAAATGCATCTACCTGTGCAGCTGAAACAGGGAATAATATGGCTGAAAGAGACATTAGGGAAGCCCAAAAGAACACCTGTTCCTTCACAGCTATGACTGTACAAAGAAGGACAGCCATTAGGCAAACTTCTTTTGTTAACTCAGGTACATTTTAAATGCCCCCATGAGAGATCAATGGAATATTGGAAGGCAACAATATCTGGAATATCGGTCATCATGATTATGTCATGCCGGTAAATTAAGTGTTTTTTTTTCTTATAAATGTTTTGGAGGAAGGGGGGGCATTCCCAAGTTTGCTATGGTGCCCAAAAATGTCTAGCTATCCCCATCAAATGCTCACATTTTCCTCTTGAGCTACGGGATGACCTTCATTTTTTGAGGCATCAAAGCAGTTAAATTCTTCTCAGCTAAGGTTGATTTACTGAATGTCTATTGTGCCGAGGTAAGGTCACGTCTGGTAACCCTGCGCGATTGCATTGCAGCGCTGATTAATGGCAAAAATGACAGATTTTTATTGTGTCAAATTATTTTCCTTTTTGCAGACGATTTTCGCGGTGGCAATAACAGATGATGATGAATAGGCCCCATGAAGTGAATAAAAGTGAAGGAACAATAGATTTAAAGGACGAGTGCTCAAGTCAATAGAGTCCTGTCAGGAGCTGATGAGATGATGCCTTCCTGGACTGTCCCTGTATGTTACCTAAAAGCATCAAGGAGTGGGGGGACTGGAGGTCAATGAGACTTAGAAATAATTCATGCAGACCATCCATGAACCATAACCCATGACTGAAATTGTGACCAATCCTAAGAAATAAAGAAGGTGTTCTAGAGAACCTTGTGGCTCACCAGCTGTTGCAAAACTACAACTCCCAGCATGATCTCAAAGCCTGCAGCTGCCTGTTGAGAGCTGAAGTACTGCAACTGGTGGAGAGACCTAGTTTGGGGACCATTGACCCCGATGCCAAACATAAGCAAAAATGTCCAAAAGCATTCCATATATACAGTCGGGTCCATAAATATTGGGACATCGACACAATTCAAAAATTTTTGGCTCTATACACCACCACAATGGATTTGAAAAGAAACAAACAAGATGTGCTTTACCTGCAGACTGTCAGCTTTTTTTGAGGGTATTTACATCCAAATCAGGTGAACGGTGCAGGAATTACAGCAGTTTGCATATGTGCCTCCCACTTATTACGGGACCAAAAGTAATGGGACAGAATAATCTTAATCATAAATCAAACTTTCACTTTTTAATACTTGGTTGCAAATCCTTTGTAGTCAATTACAGCCTGAAGTCTGGAACGCATAGACATCACCAGACGCTGGGTTTCATCCCTGGTGATGCTCTGCCAGGCCTCTACAGCAACTGTCTTCAGGTCCTGTTTGTTCTTGGGGCATTTTCCCTTCAGTTTTGTCTTCAAGTGAAATGCATGCTCAATCGGATTCAGGTCCGGTGATTGACTTGGCCATTGCATAACATTCCACTTCTTTCCCTTAAACTCTTTGGTTGCTTTCGCAGTATGCTTTGGGTCATTGTCCATCTGCACTGTGAAGCGCCGTCCAATGAGTTCTGAAGCATTTGGCTGAATATGAGCAGATAATATTGCCTGAAACACTTCAGAATTCATCCTGCTGCTTTTGTCAGCAGTCACATCATCAATAAATACAAGAGAACCAGTTCCATTGGCAGCCATACATGCCCACGCCATAACACTACCACCACCATGCTTCACTGATGAGGTGGTATGCTTAGGATCATGAGCAGTTCCTTTCCTTCTCCATACTCTTCTCTTCCCATCACTCTGGTACAAGTTGATCTTGGTCTCATCTGTCCATAGGATGTTGTTCCAGAACTGTGAAGGCTTTTTTAGATGTCGTTTGGCAAACTCTAATCTGGCCTTCCTGTTTTTGAGGCTCACCAATGGTTTACATCTTGTGGTGAACCCTCTGTATTCACTCTGGTGAAGTCTTCTCTTGATTGTTGACTTTGACACACATACACCTACCTCCTGGAGAGTGTTCTTGATCTGGCCAACTGTTGTGAAGGGTGTTTTCTTCACCAGGGAAAGATTTCTTCGGTCATCCACCACAGTTATTTTCTGCGATCTTTCGGGTCTTTTGGTGTTGCTGAGCTCACCGGTGCGTTCCTTCTTTTTAAGAATGTTTCAAACAGTTGTTTTGGTCACACCTAATGTTTTTGCTATCTCTCTGATGTTTTTTAATGTTTTTTTCAGCCTAATGATGGCTTGCTTCACTGATAGTGACAGCTCTTTGAATCTCATCTTGAGAGTTGACAGCAACAGATTCCAAATTAAAATAGCAGACTGGAAATTACCTCTGGACCTTTTATCTGCTCATTGTAATTGGGATAATGAGGGAATAACACACACCTGGCCATGGAACAGCTGAGAAGCCAATTGTCCCATTACTTATGGTCACTCAACAAGTGGGAGGCCCATATGCAAAGTGTTGTAATTCCTACACCGTTCACCTGATTTGGATGTAAATACCCTCAAATTAACCCCTTAGGGACCCATGATGTACCGGTACCGGCATGGATCCTGAGTCCTTAAGCACCCATGACGTACCTGTATGTCATGTAAAGTTCCGATCACCGCCGCCCGGCGGGCGGTGATCGGAACCTGGTGCCTGCTCAAATCATTGAGCAGGCACCTAGGCTAAATGCGTGGGGGGGGTTTGCATCTTTTTATTGTGCAGGCGGCGGCTGGCGGAGGTGCCATCAGGTCCCCATGGGGCTGTGGGGGGGGACCCGATGGCATGGAAGGCAGCGCGATGTCTAAGAAAGGCATTGTGCTGCCTTCCAGTGAAGAGCCTGTGAGATCCAGCCCCCTGGATCTCACAGGCCAGAAGCTGTATGAGTAATACACACAGTATTACTCATACAGCCAATGCATTCCAATACAGAAGTATTGGAATGCATTGTAAAGGATTAGACCCCCAAAAGTTCAAGTCCCAAAGTGGGACAAAAAAAAAGGGGAAAAAAAAGTTGAAAAAATAAAGTTTTCCCCCCAAAAATTAAAAGTTTCAAGTAAAAATAAACAAAAACGTCATTGGTAAAAAATAGGGGGAACAAAAAAAAGTATACATATTAGGTATCGCCGCGTCCGTATCTATAAACATATCACATGACCTAACCCCTCAGATGAACACCGTAAAAAATAAAAAAATAAAACTGTGCTAAATAAACCATTTTTTTTGTCACCTTACATCACAAAAAGTACAACAGCAAGTGATCAAAAAGGCATTTGCCCACCAAAATAGTACCAATCTAACCGTCACCTCATCCCGCAAAAAATTAGCCCCTACCTGAGACAATCGCCCAAAAAATAAAAAAACTATGGCTCAGAATATGGAGACACTAAATCATCATTTTTTTCGTTTTAAAAAAGCTGTTATTGTGTAAAACTTACATAAAAAAGTATACATATTTGGTATCGCCACGTTCGCATCGACTGACTCTATAAAAATATCACATGACCTAACCCCTCAGATGAACACCGTAAAAATGTAAAATAAAAACTGTGCTAAATAAACCATTTTTTCTCACCTTACATCACAAAAAGTGTAATAGCAAGCGATCAAAAAGTCACACGCACCCCAAAATAGTGCGAATTAAACCGTCATCTCATCCCGCAAAAATCATACCCTACCTAAGGTAATCGCCCAAAAACTTAAAAAATTATGGCTCTCAGACTATGAAAACACTAAAACATGATTTTTTTTGCTTCAAAAAAGAAATCATTGTGTAAAACTTACATAATAAAAAAAAACTATACATATTATGTATCGCCGCATCCGTGACAACCTGGTCTATAAAAATATCACATGATCTAACCTGTCAGATGAATGTTGTAAATAACAAAAAAATAAAAACGGTGCCAAAACAGCTATTTCTTGTTATCTTGCATCACAAAAAGTGTAATATAGAGCAACCAAAAATCATATGTACCCTAAACTAGTACCAACAATACTGCCACCCTATCCCCTAGTTTCTAAAATGGGGTAATTTTTTTGGAGTTTATACTCTAGGGGTGCATCAGGGGGTCTTCAAATGGGACATGGTGTAAAAAAAAAACAGTCCAGCAAAATCTGCCGTCCAAAAACCGTATGGCATTCCTTTCCTTCTGCACCCTGCCGTGTACCCGTACAGCTGTTTACGACCACATATGGGGTGTTTCTGTAAACTACAGAATCAGGGCCATAAATATTGAATCTTTTTTGGCTGTTAGCCCTTGCTTTGTTACTGGGAAAAATGGATTAAAATGGAAAATTTGCCCAAAAATTTAAATTCTGAAATTTCATCTCCATTTGCCAATAACTCTTGTGGAACATCTAAAAGTTAACAACGTTTGTAAAATCTGTTTTGAATACCTCAAGGGGTGTAGTTTCTTAGATGGGGTCATTTTTATGGAGTTTCTACTCTAGGGTTGCATCAGGGGGCTTCAAATGGGACATGGTGTCAAAAAAACCAGTCCATCAAAACCTGCCTTCCAAAAACCGTATGGCATTCCTTTCCTTCTGCGCCTTGCCGTGTGCCCGTACAGCGGTTTACCACCACATATGGGGTGTTTCTGTAAACTACAAAATCAGGGCCATAAATATTGAGTTTGGTTTGGCTGTTAACGCTTGCTTTGTAATGGAAAAAAATTATTAAAATGGAAAATCTGCCAAAAAAGTGAAATTTTTAAATTGTATCTCTATTTTCCATTAATTCTTGTGGAACACCTAAAGGGTTAACGACGTTTGTAAAATCACTTTTGAATACCTTGAGAGGTGTAGTTTCTTAGATGGGGTCACTTTTATGGAGTTTCTACTCTAGGGGTGCATCAGGGGGGCTTCAAATGGGACATGGTGTCAAAAAAAACAGTCCATCAAAACCTGCCTTCCAAAAACCGTATGGCATTCCTTTCCTTCTGCGCCCTGCCGTGTGCCCGTACAGCGGTTTACCACCACATATGGGGTGTTTCTGTAAACTACAGAATCAGGGCCATAAATATTGAGTTTGGTTTGGCTGTTAACGCTTGCTTTGTAATGGAAAAAAATTATTAAAATGGAAAATCTGCCAAAAAAGTGAAATTTTGAAATTGTATCTCTATTTTCCATTAATTCTTGTGGAACACCTAAAGGGTTAACAACGTTTGTAAAATCACTTTTGAATACCTTGAGAGGTGTAGTTTCTTAGATGGGGTCACTTTTATGGAGTTTCTACTCTAGGGGTGCATCAGGGGGGCTTCAAATGGGACATGGTGTCAAAAAAAACAGTCCAGCAAAACCTGCCTTCCAAAAACCGTATGGCATTCCTTTCCTTCTGCGCCCTGCTGTGTCCCCGTACAGCGGTTTACGACCACATATGGGGTGTTTCTGTAAACTACAGAATCAGGGCCATAAATATTGAGTTTGGTTTGGCTGTTAACCCTTACTTTGTAACTGGAAAAAAATTATTAAAATGGAAAATCTGCCAAAAAAGTGAAATTTTAAAATTGTATCTCTATTTTCCATTAATTCTTGTGGAACACCTAAAGGGTTAACAAAGTTTGTAAAATCAGTTTTGAATAGCTTGAGGGGTGTAGTTTCTAGAATGGGGTAATTTTTGGGTGGTTTCTATTATGTAAGCCTCTCAAAGTGACTTCAGACCGGAACTGGTCCCTAAAAATTGGGTTTTTGAACATTTCTGAAAAATTTCAAGATTTGCTTCTAAACTTCTAAGCCTTGTAACATCCCCAAAAAATAAAATATCATTCCCAAAATGATCCAAACATGAAGTAGACATATGGGGAATGTAAAGTAATAACTATTTTTGGAGGTATTACTATGTAATATAGAAGTAGAGAAATTGAAACTTGGAAATTTGCAAATTTTTCCAAATTTTTGGTAAATTTGGTATTTTTTTATGCAAAAAAATTTACTTTTTTTACCCAATTTTAGCAGTGTCATGAATTACAATATGTGACGAAAAAACAATCTCAGAACGGCCTGGGTAAGTAAAAGCGTTTTAAAGTTATCAGCACTTAAAGTGACACTGGTCAGATTTGCAAAAAATGGCCAAGTCCTTAAGGTGAAATAGGGCTGAGTCCTTAAGGGGTTAAAGCTGACACTCTGCAGTAAAAGCACATCTTGTTCATTCATTTCAAATCCATTGTGTTGGCGTATAGAGCCAAAATTGTTAGAATTGTGTCGATGTCCCAATATTTATGGACCTGACTGTACATGGAGTTATCCTCTAATTAAAGAAGAAGGTGTAGAATCTTCAAGTATCCTCAGGCATCCAGGTATTCCTGACAATTGTTCCAATTAGTGGGATGGTTCCTTGTCCTCACCACTGTAGACAACCTCACTGCTAAGTTGACCAAACACATGAAATAATGAATGGCTACATTGCGGCCGATCATTCATTCATGGGATCGTTCATATGAATGATCCCACCATCAACACGAGTAAGCTTAAAAAACTGACTTCTTGGTCCTTGAGCAAAATTGAAAATCATGGGCTAAGGTGTCCAAAATTTTGTAGCATGGCTGATCACATTTTCGACAGTTAGAAATACTTAGTCAGCCATTGCAAATCGGGCAAAATTAGCTTGTGTACGGGCACCTTAAGTTCTGATGGCATTAAGGGTTAACATTGCGTCTACAGAAAGTGTGACCAAAGTAGTTTGCCATGCTACCATGTTGATGGGGAAGACTTGACACCAGCATATGAGCTGCCAAGGTGTCAGAATTTTAGAATGGCTGGTCTAAATAAGACCGGTAGGGCACTGAAGAGACCCTGAGCACAGCGTGAAGACCATGAAATGGTCAGACTCTTCCACCATAGAGGATCCAGTGAGCAAAGTCTCTGGCACAATAATGGACACATATGAAGCTGATGGATCCAATCACTCACTAATAGTTTATTTTTTATTGGCGACTCAAAAATAACCTACTAGATCTATAAGATGCAATTTAGGATTTAAAGCCAGGTGCTAACCCTATAGGTCATGGACATGAACCTATTCTGCACAGATGTAGTATGAGCCTTTGAATTGTCTCCTTTGGTGGGCCCAAAGACCCACATCTTCTGGAATGCCTACTCTATCATTAACATGCCCATTTAGTTTGGCCAACACATTATATGGATGAGGTTCTCCTGATGGAAAATACCATTTAAAGTCTACAGATTTCATGGCCCTTAATACAACTAAAATCATTAGAAAATGTATTGATTGGATTAACTTAGGACATAGAAGCCAAAAATATTAACAACTTATCTCCACGTGTTCTTGGACACGTTTTGTTCATTCTCACACCTGCTCATGTCTAGGCTTTCATTACCTCAGCCGAGCGTTGATGGATTGCACACATTATTTTACACCTTGTGGTTTTACTACCGCACGTACTTCAAGTTGTGAGGACAATGTCATGAGAGTGATACGTCCAGCTGAGTTTCCCGTGAAGAGGTTCTCAGGCATCAGATCACTCGGAGAAGTTCTTGAACGCTCTCACATAGCCGCGGTGCCAATCAATAATCCGTACGTGTCGGCTGAGCATCTGCTGAAGTTGGCTTCGGTGCCTGGCTCTGCTCTCTCGGGTGTTAAGTCACAACGCATTAAGGACGGGAGCGCCAGATCAATCAATGACTTTTTAGATTGTCATCCACCTCATGTTCCTAGCTGTACCCCAGAGGAATCCTTTACATATCTGAAGCTGCTCTTATACTGGATGCATAAATCGTACCTTAACCCTTTGTTGCATGGTCAGAATGTCCTTCTCTACTCTTAAAGGGGTAGCACCCACCAAACAGGTTTCTGCTCAGGCAATGGCTGTGACTCCATGAACCTAACTAGGAGTTATAAACCTGGTGGGCTTATTTGTTTGCTATACTTACCTGGACACTTGATGGCTCTCGTTGTCTGATCAGTTATCCATGTATCCATAATGAATGAGCTCTTCCTACCCTGAATTGAATGGTAAATCTTTTGCCTCTAGAAGCCCTTTGTTGCCTGGTTCACCGTGGGATAGTTCTGTCAATATCGGGACTGTTGGCAATTAAAGTTAGGATAAATCATACCATACTGATGTTTGGTGTCTGACCTCATTGAAGAGACCTACACAATTCCATTCAGGTTAATGTGGATGTGTTGTAGTTTTTTTTAACAGTGGGTGGCGCCGTATAGGGAAAATCAGTCAAAGAACCAACACACCGGCAAGTATTCCAACACTCCAACCTCCGTCTATTAGCGCTAAACCATTACTTCCTATAGTTGGGAATGTCTTCCATAGGCTGTCAAACTTCACGATAGCTTTTCTGCTGCCTGAGGCGAAAACTGAAAACTCCCCAATGCTAATTTCTTCACCTAACCCATTCCCTTCAACCCATGGCCCTTCGGCTGCCCCCCTCTTGCCCCTACCTGGTGCTGCCTGAGGCGATTGCCTCACCTGGCCTCATTGGTGGTGCACCCCTGCCAAAAATGAGGCCACACTATAGCCATCTGTTTTAAAGGGGTTATGCCATGATTAGTGTAAGAAATTAAAATCTGACAGCCTATAGTACATGAGAATCTCTTTCTAACAAAGCTAGAACCAGCCCTGTACCTCACATGGTGTCAGAGATCTCGCCATTCATTGCTCCAATTGCTCTGCTAGATATATTTTAAGTTGGCAGCTCAGGGATGTGTCCTTTCCACTGCAGATTTCTCCCTAACAAAGCTCAGAGTGTGTGTCCTTTCTGCTGCAGCTCTCTCCCTATCACAGTTCAGGGGGTGTGTCCGTTCTGCTGCAGCTCTCTCCCTATCACAGCTCAGGAGGTGTGTCCGTTCTGCTGCAGCTCTCTCCCTATCACAGCTCAGGGGGTGTGTCCTTTCTGCTGCAGCTCTCTCCCTATCACAGCTCAGGGGGGGGGGGGGGGTCCTTTCTGCTGTAGCTCTCTCCCTATCACAGCTCAGGGTGTGTGTCCTTTCTGCTGCAGTTCTCTCCCTATCACAGTTCAGGGGCATGTCCGTTGTTCTGCAGTGTTCTGCCTGTAACTGTCTCACAGTATCTAACAGTATATCCTGCTTTGGCAGTTAAAGGATGGAACTGAGCATGTGCGACCACCTGAGAAATATGGAAAAGAGCAAACAGCAGGTGGTGCTATACAGATACATTTTATTGAATAGATCAATGGCTATACTGAATTTTATTACATTCAGTTACAATAGTAGTCATATCCAGGTGCTGGTTTGACAAATGTAGAATATTTTTCATGGGACAACCCAATAGAGATATGATGGTATCAAGACTTGGCTCTTGGAGCTATATACCACTACCCTGGGTGTCATTTGACTCTATTTTATGTCAATCAAGATCTGAGTGCAGACTAAACTACTCACAGCCCCATCACTGCTTACAGGGAATGATGGGAGTAATCATAATAGTGCTAATTGTAACACTATACAGGTTCGGAAAGTTCCAAAAACATGGCCGGTGACATGAGAGTCATAGTTAAGATATCGTAGAGTCTTAAAATTGTTCCCTGAGATACCTTTAAATACAGATTGTCCTGGCGTGATCTGGAGCTATGTACAAGTCTGTGCGTTTATTACATAGTCATGATATCGGTAAATGTAGCGCTCTACGCACACGCACCGCCATTGCACAATGATGAATTCTCTAATAACGCTTAGTGGCTGCCACCTGGAAACGCGTCATGAGGGATGGTTTAATTACCGTACAATAAATGTCACCAGAAAAACAGGGACCTGGAAAACAAATAAGAGCATTATGGCTAAATTAATGGTTTTCCACGACGGAGAGTTAACTCCACGTTCTCCGTGTTCATACGACTCTTCTCTAAGGAAAAGGATTCATGGAAAGATTCATTCAGTCACCGGACTTGAAGACTTCATGATGTAGAGCGGAGAGAAAATCTAACACCTGGTGGCTCCAGACTGAGAAGTAGAAACTTGCCTGGGCAGATATCTCATCTCCTGGCCTGTCAGCTAATTTGCATATAAATTACTAAACATGACCGGCTCATTAAAGAAAGTAGAGGAAATTTATAAAAGTCAAAAACTAAGATTTAAGCAACTGCGCTAGAATTGGCATTACCATCGTAAACAGAAAACTTGCTACCTGGTGAGGGCAGGGTTTGGCTTAACCTATACTGACTATAGACATGCTGATGATCTGCCATAACGAGGATTTGTGATGTCTGTATTAACAAAAAATTGGGACTCCTATTAATGAAAACAACTAAAGGAATTCAATGGTTGGAACTTGCCAGTTTCTCTACCTCCTCATGCGTTGCATCTGTGAGGAGCTTTTGCCAGAAAAGCTCAGGAATTTGTGCTGTGAATTTCTCCTTCTTTCCAATTTAGTAAGATCTGCCTCGTTACAGACACAATAAAACTGCAGTCTGGTCACCGGTCACTTTGTTTCCAGGTCTGCTAATAATTCTGCTTCCTTCCGTCTCAGAATTCAGAGACAGAGGAACAGTCTGCTTGAGTTACTGCTGATGCTGCTGTGAGTACAGGGCATTATCAACTAGCAGCCCCAGAAAAACAATCTATCTAGAAGCAGCACAGTGAAAAAAGGATGGAAATACTGGGCGCAATCCCTCCAAGACCATTATTAATTGTCCAGAGATTCAACTTAAAAAATGAGGCAACACTCCAATATTGGTAGAAGGGTGATGGGTCCATCACCCTTCTACCAACATGGGAGTGCTGCCTCATTTTTCAAGTTGAATACACATCTATCTATCTATCTCCATCTATCATTTATCCTTCATTTCTTTCATGGCAGGGAGGAAGTAAAGGGCTGGAGACGTTTGTATAGTGTCCTTCTCTGCCCCATCTAAAATAAATGAAATGTGCAGCCTTCAAGTGAATGAGGCTAATAAGCAGAATAGAACACATATTTTGTAAGCCTTATCAGCGCATAAAATGTGGTGCCTTTTGGTCACCTGGAGTAAATGCATATATGAGAAAAGCCGATGATGTAACCATCCAGTGTGCTGTGACATCATATTGAATGAAGACAAGAAATCAAAATTTTTCTGTTAGTCTGTGACTGCATCTTTAAACCTCCTTTAAAATGCAGTGTTTTCATTCTCAGTTAACCCTTGCTGTACCAGGGATTTTGCACATTTTCTATCTTATTTGCACCATTATTGCTCCAGAGAAATAAACTGCAATGTTTCCATGTCCTCTTATTACCACCTCTTAAATCATCCCGCGTTAAGGATATAGCTTTATATCACAAGGGAAGTTTACTGTTGTCTAAGCCAATTTGCAGGGGCGCAGCTCTGTCAAGTGTAATTTCACTGCATTAAACAGAAGATATTCCTAAGAGTCATGGAAGGAACAGAAGCCTTTTCAGAACAATTTCTTCAGTCAATTAAATGTGTGCATTGATGTGCCAAGGCATTTGCCGGTCAGAACGTGGTAAAGCGTAAATGTGACTAGATAGCATGACTTACTGTTAGGGCCTATTATCTGAATAGGATGGATATGAACACAGGAGGTTGGGCTCACAGAATGGGATTTAACTGTTAATGGGTCATTGTAGAACTAATAACGATGATGTAGATGACCAACGAAAGTGTAAGCAGACCATGCAGCTTCTATGGTACCACTGGAAGGAGGGGGCCCAATTTTGTTTGGTCTTTTCTTTTGGCTCCCCTGTCTCACCTCAGACTACTGTACTGTAAGTCACTTTTCCCACTGGAGGTACCTTGGACAAATTGGGGTCTGATTTAGACATTAAATCTGGGATCTGATTTTGGGGTTACGTCTGGGGTCTGATTTAGGGTTCAGGTTTTAAGTCGGATTTATGGGTCAGGTCTGGGGTCTGATTTAGTGGTCACTGTAGTTATGAGGTCTGATTTAGGGGTAGGGTCTAGGGTCGGATTATGGGGTTAGGTCTAGGTTCTTATTTAGGGGTTAGGCCTGGGGTCTGATTCAGGGACTAGGTCTAGGGCAGGGATGGCCAAACTGCGGCTCTCCAGCTTTTGCAATTCCTAGCATGCCCAGACTGCCTACAGCTATCAGCCTACAGCAAGGCATGGTGGGAATTGTAGTTTTACAACAGCTAGAGAGCCGCAGGTTGGCCATCCCTGGTCTAGGGTCTGATTTAGGGGATAGGCCTAGGGTCTGATTTTAGTGCTAGGTCTGGAGCTTAATTTATGGATAAGGTCTGGGGTCTGATTTAGGGGTCAGGTGTGAAGGTCTGACTTAGGTCAAATTTAGCAGTTACCGTATGTCTGGGTCGGATTTAGGAGTCAGGTCTGGGGTTTAACTTACTGGTCAGATCTGGGGTCTGATTTAGGGCTCAGTTCTTGGGTCGGATTTAGGGAGTCAGGTCTGAGGTCTCATTTATGGGTTAGGTCTGAGGTCTTATTTAGGGATCGGGCCTTGTGTCGGATTTAAGAGTCAGATCTTGGGTCTAATTTAGAAGTCAGGTCTGATTTTGTGGTTATTGTAGGTCTGGGGACTGATGTAGGGGTTAGGTCTGGGGTCTCATTTTGGTTTTAGGTCTGGGGTTTGATATAGGAGTGATATCTGGGGGTCTCATTTATGGATAAGGTCTGGGGTCTTGGGTCTGATTTAGGTGTTAAGTCTAGGGTCTAATTTAGGACTCAGGTGTGAAGTTCTGACTTAGGTTTCAGTAATGGAGTCTAATTTTGCAATTACTGTTTAGCAATTACTGTAAGTCTAGGGTCTGATTTAGGAGTCATGTCTCAGGTCTGATTTAAGTTTTAGGTCTGGGGTCTGATTTATGGAATCAGGTGTGAGGTCTGACTTACAGGTCAGGTCTTAGGTCTGATTTACGCGTCTGGTTTGGAGAGTAATTGATGGGTTAAGTTTGGGGTCTGATTTAGGGAATCAGATCTGTGGCCTAATTTATGGGTCAGGTCTGGGGTCTAATTTACAAGTCAGGTCCAGGGTCTGATTTAGCAGTTACTGTAGGTGTGGGGTCTGATTTAGGAATCAGGTCTTGGATTTGATTTACTGGTCAGGTCTGGGGTCTAATTTAGGGGTCAGGCCTGATTTATGGGTCATTTTGTGGATTTATTTATGGGTTCGGTTTGAGTAATGATTTTTAGGTCAGGCCTTAGGATTTATTTTATGATTTTTATATTTATATAGTTTGAAGACTCAGCACCTGCTATTTTCCCAACCATGACAAAACAAGTATCCAAAAAATCCTAAAAGGCAGGCAACCATCATAAAGACCTGCCCTAAAAGCACCACCTTTAGAAAGAATAGAAAAAACAGACAAAATGTCATTAGGTGACTGCTATCTAGGTCCATAAAAAAAACATCTGGATCATTAGAATACTGCAATAAATACAAATTAGCTACTGTCAACTGCATGATATATTAGAAACACTGTTGTAAGATGTGGGTACAACACTCTTCCTCGTTTCCTTAATTCATGTTTCTGCTCCAATTCTTGGTAGAATAAACAGTTACTTTGGGCTAGAGAGAAGTTCAGAATGAGGCACTTCACTTACATTCACATAAGAAAGCTTTACCATATATTAGTGTCAATGTGAAGCAGGGAAAGGAAGGAAAAAAATTAAACAAAAAGAACAGGATCTCATGAAGCCAAGGGAGGTGGAACACAATGAAAGTTGTGAAGAAGAAAAGTTTGCAAGTTATTAGATAACCAAAAATTTGAAAAAAAAAAAAATAAGCCCACTGGAAAATCAAGACTGTGTTCATAAAGAAGACCTATGCTCGAATTCATTAGTATTTTTGTACTTCATGAATGATAAGCCCCTATGACAACTCCTCTTGCCAGTCCAACTACAGTCAAAGTAGTCCTCACATCTCACAAGGTACAAAAGTCTAAACCAACATGAGATATTTTCGGTGTGTTGTCAACACATCGAAAATCAGTAAAGGGGAACCAAATATTTAGTAAAAAGTAGACTGTGTCATACCATATAAAGTGCCAGGAGAAGTAACTACAGAGATTCCGAAACTTCAGTCGAGACTGAGGTGGACCCAAAAGTTGGGGAAATGAATGTAATAAATGAGGAAACATAGTAGGGGAACCTATTGCAGATTTTTCATTGGGTCCAGAAGTTTCAACATACTCCTCTGGTGCCTGAGTCCCTTAAAGTGCACTTGTCAGCAGGATCAAACCTATTAAACTGGTGCTTGGTAGGGTTGATCCTGCAGATTAAAATGATACCTGTCTTGTAAAAACCTGTTGCAGTGTTCCAGAGAAAAACTACTTTTACTCCTTATGAAGATGTGGGCTTCAGTGCACTGAGGGGCAGGACCAGCACTGGAAACTTGAGTAGCTAAGGTGATCGAGGGGCTAGGCCCCACCCCTCAGTGCAATGGGGTCTTCAACTGCATAAAGAGTAGAAGACTTATTTCTTGGGAATGCCAAAAGGAATTTTCACAACACAGGTATCATTTTAATCAGCAGGATCAACCCTTTCAGGCAGTGTGCCTGGTTTACTAGGGTTTATCCTGCTGACTAGTGCCCTTTAAGTATCTTGGCTCTCTAGAAAGCACATTCACAAAGCAATACTTTTGACAGCAGGCCCATGATGCAGCATCAATCATGAAATCTGAGCTTTAAAAATTTTGATAGAATTTTTTAAAGGAATTCACATTCTCTCTTGAGCATCGATGCCTCTTTATTTTTAGAATTATTCGTCGGAGTCCAAACTCATGTATTCCCATATAATGCATATTCTCGTAAGTCTTTGAGGCATGTTCGAACATGGTTTTAACCTGAATATCCCTTGAGTGCTGTGATTGTAGTAATTAGAATCCAAACATTTTAAGACCAACCAAAAGAACAGATTCCAGTTTCTCTTACACCTTCTGCCACTAAGAAATGCAAAATAATAAGTGCCTCATACGACAGGTGGACAACATGGCAGAAGTCCAGGAACAACATTTTCATTCATAGTTTTCCAAAAGAGATGGAATTTGTCAAAAAGAAAGTATTTCCTACCTCTTGTTGAGTTCTCAGAATAATCTTCAGTTGGACCAGTCATGATTTTGTGCCTCGATAACTCCTCCGCATTGGTAACTCTCCATGTGTTGTTATTTTGGGAAGGAGAATGTTCCAGATCACAGTGGGATTCGAAATTACAGTTGAACTCTAAGACATAAAAAAAGGTAAAAAATGTATAAATTGCACACATCTGCTTAACTCCCAGGCATGGAGGGAACGAACAAATCTTTTCCAAGAAAATATTTTATTGATGGGTACTTGGTAGCTCCTGCCATGAGGCAAAGTAAGAGTATCTACTGCCTAAGGAGGTAATGAGACTCACCTGAAGTTTCAAAAGTTCCTTCTTTCCTAAGATCAATTAAAGTCGGACTTTTTGTGAAATGATCGCGTACAGTGGTTGTCAATTCAACCTAAAGTATGAGTGTTAATCTATAAACTCCCTCAGACCCAAAAGAGAGAAGACAACAAACATGTTTTCATGTCATTGTCAAATACTGCATCATCCACTCAAAATAGACACTTTCCCAGTGAACTTAACTTAAATAACATTATAGAAACTCAAAAAGATTTCAAAACAAGAGTTGTGCAGTTACCAAGAACACTAATTGGCTAATGGCTTTATGAGGCTAGTGATGATCCCCCTCATGATGACCCATGACGTGGTGATGACATGACTTGACAATGTAAAATACATGAAATATGATTTCAAAAAACAATTACATTAATTGAATTATATCAAATGCAATCTACTGTGCTTGCTGTTGCCCCCTGAGTCATGACCGGTCTAGAGGAAGATAGAAATATTGAAAAGCAGCTGTTAGTTTGTCGGCCCATTCAGCCATTGTCCTAAGCAGCATATTTTTATTTTACCAATAGTATAACTGCCTCATATGTACAAGAATAGAATTACTATAATACTGCCTCATATGTACAAGAATAGAATTACTATAATACTGATCCTATGTACAAGAATGTAACTACTATAATACTGCCTCCTATGTACAAGAATATAACTACTATAATACTGCCTCCCATGTACAAGAATATAACTACTATAATACTGCTCCTATGTACAAGAATATAACTACTATAATACTGCTCCTATGTACAAGAATATAACTACTATAATACTGCTCCTATGTACAAGAATATAACTACTATAATACTGCTCTTATGTACAAAAATATAACTACTATAATACTGCTCCTATGTACAAGAATATAACTACTATAATACTTCTCCTATGTACAAGAATATAACTACTATAATACTGCTCCTATGTACAAGAATATAACTACTATAATACTGCTACTATGTACAAGAATATAACTACTATAATACTGCCTCCTATGCATAAGAATATAACTACTATAATACTGCTCCTATGTACAAGAATATAACTATAATATTGCAGCCTATGTACAAGAATATAAATACTGTAATACTGTTCCTATGTCCAAGAATATAACTACTATAATACTGCTCCTATGTACAAAAATATAACTACTGTAATACTGCTCCTATGTACAAGAATATAACTAGTATAATACTGCTCCTATGTACAAGAATATAACTACTATAATACTGCTCCTATGTATAAGAATATAACTACTAAAATACTGCTACCATGTACAAGAATATAACTACTATAATACTGCTCCTATGTACAACAATATAACTACTATAATACTGCCTCCTATGTACAAGAATATAAATACTATAATACTGCTCCTATGTACAACAATATAACTGCTATAATACTGCCTCCTATGTACAAGAATATAAATACTATAATACTGCTCCTATGTACAGGAATATAAATACTATAATACTGCCTCCTATGTACAAGAATATAAATACTATAATACTGCTCCTGTGTGCAAGAATATAACTACTATAATACTGCCTCCTATATACAGGAATATAACTACCAAAATACTGCCTCCTATGTACAAGAATATAACTACTATAATACTGCTCCTATGTACAAGAATATAAATACTATAATACTGCTCCTGTGTACAAGAATATAAATACTATAATACTGCCTCCTATGTACAAGAATATAACTACTATAATACTGCTCCTATGTACAAGAATATAACTACTATAATACTACTCCTATGTACAAGAACATAACTACTATAATACTGCTCCTGTGTACAAGAATATAACTACTATAATACTGCCTCCTATGTACAAGAAAATAACTACTATAATACTGCCTCCTATGTACAAGAATATAACTACTATAATACTGCTCCTATGTACAAGAGTATAACTACTATAATACTGCTCCTATGTACAAGAATATAACTACTATAATACTGCTCCTATGTACAAGAATATAACTACTATAATACTGCTCCTATGTACAAGAGTATAACTACTATAATACTGCTCCTATGTACAGGAATATAACTACTATAATACTGCTCCTATGTACAAGAATATAACTACTATAATACTGCTCCTATGTACAAGAATATAACTACTATAATACTGCTCCTATGTACAAGAGTATAACTACTATAATACTGCTCCTATGTACAGGAATATAACTACTATAATACTGCTCCTATGTACAAGAATATAACTACTATAATACTGCTCCTATGTACAAGAATATAACTACTATAATACTGCTCCTATGTACAAGAATATAACTACTATAATACTGTTTCCTATGTACAAGAATAAAACTACTATAATACTGCTCCTATGTACAAGAATATAACTACTATAATACTGCTCCTATGTACAAGAATATAACTACTATAATACTGCTCCTATGTACAAGAATATAACTACTATAATACTGCTCCTATGTACAAGAATATAACTACTATAATACTATCCTCTATGGACAAAAATATCATCTTTTAGGATAATTTTATATTTGGAATTTTGGATAGATTTGATTCTTATTTTTCTGCTCAGTTACTTTTCATTTACTTGCTCTATCGGTTAGGGCTTTACATCAGGATAAATAATATGGACACTGCCGCCCTGATATCAAAACATGGAAATAAAATTCAGTAAAGATAAAGAAATAATCCATTTTGTGTAATAACATTTAGAATTATGGGATGTTCCGGCTGGGGTCTCGACCTGTCTGTCAGAAGGTTGTAGCGTCTGCTTGTGTTCGAGTGCTGCCATGTATCTGAATGCATTACCTCACTGTGCTCTTCTCTATTATAACCAGAGGCTTTTAACCCCCCGCATCTATCTACAGTCACTGGAGCCTGAAATCATATCCGGTCCTAAATACAAAAATATTCATCTCATGGGTTGATTAATGATTCATATCTGTCTTCTGCTATTAAGCCAATGAAGTTTGGGTTTTAATTATCCCAACAATGTAATTAATTTAGAAATAATAGCTGGGAGATTGCAACATTGTATCCATTTACTAGATAATGGCTGTTTGGAAAGAACATTCTAATAGGAAGCTGTGTAATAGTCAACTCAAGGATTTTTGGAAAGTTTTAGAGAAAATTTTGAAACAAAATTGAATTTCTGGTTCACTGTCATACCCCCCACAGCTTTTAAAAAATTACACATTAGGGGACGATTATGAGCACAATAAATTTGCTCCCCATTGGGAGACTAGAGCCTGAAATCCATGCTCAATCCTTTAGATGTTCTCGTAGATCCAATCATGAAAGCCATCCCAAGTCATAAAAAAGAAAACAACATTTTTGGTGCCAATTTTGGATCCATATTGCTTGGCTGTATTGACTCCCCAGTTCTTATAAATTCTTTGGATTTCATGCCCTTCCTGGTCTTTGTCCTAAGATCTGGCTCAGACAGCCAAGCCACCAGCCTGGGTTTTTATAATTGGGGAGGAGGTTTATTACACAGGGAGCTGTGTCATAGTCAACCCAAGGTTTTCTGGAAAGTTTTAGGGAAAGTTTTGAAACAAAATTGAATTTCAGGTTCACTGTCATGCACCCCACAGTTTTTAAAGAATTACACATTAGGGGCCGATTATGAGCACGATAAATTAGCTCCCCACTGGGTGACTAGAGCCTGAAATCCATGCTCAATCAATTAGAGGTTCACCTAGATCCAATCATGAAAGCCACCTGAAGTCATAAAAAAAGAAAGAGCATTTTTGGTGCCGATTGTGGATCCATATTGGTTGAGCAGTGGAGTCTAAAAAATGTCCAGCTCCACTGACTTCTACTGACTTCCATAAACGGTCAAGATGGCTCTGTCCTCCACACATAAGTCATTGGCTGTATTGACTCCCCAGTTCTTATAAATTCTTTGGATTTCAAGCCCTTCCTCGTCTCTGTCCTAAGATCTGACTCAGACAGCCAAGCCACCAGCCTGGGTTTTTATACAGTTGCAAGAAAAAAATATGTGAACCCTTTGGAATGATATGGATTTCTGCACAAATTGGTCATAAAATATGATCTGATCTTCATCTAAGTCACAACAATAGACAATCACAGTCTGCTTAAACTAATAACACACAAAGAATTAAATGTTACCATGCTTTTATTAAACACACCATGTAAATATTCACAGTGCAGGTGGAAAAAGTATGTGAACCCCTAGACTTATGACATCTCCAAAAGCTAATTGGAGTGAGGTGTCAGCCAACTGGAGTCCAATCAATGAGATGAGATTGGAGGTGTTGGTTACAGCTGCCCTGCCCTATAAAAAAGACACACCAGTTCTGGGTTTGCTTTTCACCAGAAGCATTGCCTGATGTGAATGATGCCTCGCACAAAAGAGCTCTCAGAAGACCTACGATTAAGAATTGTTGACTTGCATAAAGCTGGAAAGGGTTATAAAAGTATCTCCAAAAGCCTTGCTGTTCATCAGTCCACGGTAAGACAAATTGTCCCTAGGAGTGGCCGTCCTGTAAAGATGACTGCAAGAGCACAGCGCAGACTGCTCAATGAGGTGAAGAAGAATCCTAGAGTGTCAGCTAAAGACTTACAAAAGTCTCTGTCATATGCTAACATCCCTGTTAGCGAATCTACGATACGTAAAACATTAAACAACAATGGATTTCATGGGATGATACCACAGAGGAAGCCACTGCGGTCCAAAAAAAACCATTGTTGCATGTTTACAGTTGGCACAAGAGCACCTGGATGTTCCACAGCAGTACTGGCAAAATATTCTTCAGGCCTCATGCACACGACCGTATTTTTTCACAGTCCGCAAAACGGGGTTCCGTTGGTCCGTGATCCGTGACCGTTTTTTTGTCCGTGGGTCTTCCTTGATATTTGGAGGATCCACGGAGCCAAACGGATCCGTCCTGAATTACAATGCAAGTCAATGGGGACGGATCCGTTTGACGTTGACACAATATGGTGCAATTGCAAACGGATCCGTCCCCCATTGACTTTCAATGTAAAGTCAGGAGTTAATATACCATAGGATCAGAGTTTTCTCCAATCCGATGGTATATTTTAACTTGAAGCGTCCCCATCACCATGGGAACGCCTCTATGTTAGAATATACCATCGGATTTGAGTTAGATCGTGAAAGTCATATCCGACAGTATATTCTAACACAGAGGCGTTCCCATGGTGATGGGAACGCTTCTAGTTAGAATATCCTACGAACTGTGTACATGACTGCCCCCTGCTGCCTGGCAGCACCTGATCTCTTACAGGGGGCTGTGATCAGCACAATTAACCCCTCAGGTGCCACACCTGAAGGGGTTAATTGTGCTAATCATAGCCCCCTGTAAGAGATCAAGGGCTGCCAGGCAGCAGGGGGCAGACCCCCCTCCCTCCCCAGTTTGAATATCATTGGTGGCCAGTGTGAGGCCCCCCCCAGGCCCCCCCTCTATTGTTTTAATATCATTGGTGGCCAGTGTGTGGCCTCCCCTCTCCCCCGATCATTGGTGGCAGCGGAGATTCCGATCGGAGTCCCAGTTTAATCGCTCTGGGGCTCCGATCGGTAACCATGGCAACCAGGACGCTACTGCAGGCCTGGTTGCCATGGTTAGCAATATTACAATATTAGAAGCATCATACTTGCTGCGCTGTCTGTGACCGGCCGGGAGCTCCTTCTACTGGTAAGTGACAGATCATTAAGCAATGCGCCGCACAGACCTGTCACTTACCAGTAGGAGGAGCTCCTGGCCGGTCACAGACATCGCAGCAGGTAAGTATGATGCTTCTAATATTGTAATATTACTAAGTAAACATGGCAACCAGGCCTGCAGTAGCGTCCTGGTTGCCATGGTTACCGATCGGAGCCCCAGAGCGATTAAACTGGGACTCTGATCGGAATTTCCGCTGCCACCAATGATCGGGGGGGGGGGGGGGGGGGAGAGGGGAGGCCGCACACTGGCCACCAATGATATTAATACAATAGAGGGGGGGCCGCACACTGGCCACCAATGATAATACAATAGAGGGAGGGAGGGCCGCACACTGGCCACCAATGATAATACAATAAAAAGAGGGGGGGGGCGGGGGAGGCCACACACTGGCCACCAATGATATTACAATAGAGGGAGGGGGGGCCGGGCGGGGGCCGCACTGGCCACCAATGAAATTAAAACTGGGGAGGGAGGGGGGTCTGCCCCCTGCTGCCTGGCAGCCCCTGATCTCTTATAGGGGGCTATGATATGCACAATTAACCCCTTAGGTGCAGCACCTGAGGGGTTAATTGTGCGGATCACAGCCCCCAGTAAGAGATCGGGTGCTGCCAGGCAGCAGGGGGCAGTCATGTACACAGTTCGTAGTATATTCTAACTAGAAGCGTCCCCATCACTATGGGAACGCCTCTGTGTTAGAATATACTGTCGGATATGTGTTTTCACGAAGTGAAAACTCATCTCTGAAAAAGCTTTTATGCAGACGGATCTTCGGATCCGTCTGTATGAAAGTAACCTACGGCCACGGATCACGGACGCAGATGCCAATCTTGTGTGCATCCGTGTTCTTTCACGGACCCATTGACTTGAATGGGTCCGTGAACCGTTGTCCGTCAAAAAAATAGGACAGGTCATATTTTTTGGACGGACAGGAAACACGGATCACGGATGCGGCTGCAAAACGGTGCATTTTCCGATTTTTCCGCGGACCCATTGAAAGTCAATGGGTCCGCGAAAAAAAACGGAAAGCGGCACAACGGCCACGGGTGCACACAACGGTCGTGTGCAGGAGGCCTTAGACAGATGAAACCAAAGTTGAGTTGTTTGGAAGAAACACACAACATTATGTGTGGAGAAAAAGAGGCACAGCACACCAACATCAAAAACTCATCCCAACTGTGAAGTATGGTGGTGGGGGCATCATGGTTTGGGGCTGCTTTGCTGCGTCAGGGCCTGGACGGATTGCTTTCATCGAAGGAAAAAAATAATTCCCAAGTTTATCAAGACATTTTGCAGGAGAACTTAAGGCCATCTGTCCACCAGCTGAAGCTCAACAGAAGATGGGTGTTGCAACAGGACAACGACCCAAAGCATAGAAGTAAATCAACAACAGAATGGCTTAAACAGAAGAAAATATGCCTTCTGAAGTGGCCCTGTCATAGTCCTGACCTCAACCCAATTGAGATGCTGTGGCATGACCTCAAGAAAGAGATTCACACCAGTCATCCCAAGAATATTGCTGAACTGAAACAGTTCTGTAAAGAGGAATGGTCAAGAATTACTCCTGACCGTTGTGCACGTCTCATCTGCAACTACAGGAAACGTTTGGTTGAAGTTATTGCTGCCAAAGGAGGTTCAACCAGTTCTTAAATCCAAGGGTTCACATACTTTTTCCACCTGCACTGTGAATGTTTACATGGTGTGTTCAATAAAAACATGGTAACATTTAATTATTTGTGTGTTATTAGTTTAAGCAGACTGTGATTGTCTATTGTTGTGACTTAGATGAAGATCAGATCACATTTTATGACCAATTTGTGCAGAAATCCATATCATTCCAAAGGGTTCACATACTTTTTCTTGCAACTGTAATTGGGGAGGAGCTTTATTACACAGTTCATCCCGATTGGCCCCAAAATGAGCATGAAAGAGGTGAGATGATGGGATACCGTGCATGCACCCACAAAAAATATTTTAGTCATGAATGTGATTTGGATTTTCAATTTGTGGAACCAAAGATTTCATTGTAACAATGAATGTAGAAGATGCTCACAAATCCTACCTGCTCCAATACTCCCTTAATACTCTGCCTTAAAACTGTGGAAATATATTCGTTATTCTATTTCTGATGAGCCATTTCCTCCGTTTTTTTTCTCACAGACCTATTATCAAAACTGTGTTTTTCTGTAAGGCGTCTGACTGCCACAGGAGCCCTTCCCCACTGATCTGTTATAGGAGAGAAGGAAGATAAACCCTACCCCTTAAAAAAAATCCATAACCTCCAGCCATCTTACAGGTAAAAACAGAAGGGATCAAGAAAAAAGTGGACCCCGCTTGATTGCTGATATATATTTTAACGTTTACCATCCCTTTAAAGGGCTTGTCCTTTTTGGATATTCTTTTTTTGTTAGATTGTTTTCCCCATGATAAATTAATCCAAGTGTCTTCCTTTGCTGGGATTACCAGTGATGAGATGAGCAAGTGTTCAATTTCTCTGCAGCTCCCCCACAGGATAATTAAAGAATTGCACATTTGAGACCTTTCTGTTTCTCCAGACTAAGAGATGCAGATTTTTTTAAGTGCTTCCATGCTTGATGTTTGGGAAGAATCACATATGCAAATCTCCCACCATCACCTGGAAGAAAGAGACAAAAACCATCGCTGTAATGTGAGATGTTATGTTTCATCGTATTTTCCCGGCATTTATCGAAAACCTCTCTTCCTCTCCGGAGCCACATGAGGACATTAAGCCGTCATCCTTCATAGACTCGCTGTAGCTTTCGGGTTTCGTTTTTTACAATTTTAATTCATTATTTTTAAGGCTGTACATTTCTTTCTTTAGAGAAAGTCAATCGCGAGAAACGAGCGCGTAAAAATGTCCTCGCTAACCGGTCGACATTCTACGCAAATCACTAATGTTTGGATCAGAATGTCATACCTCATTACCAATTCTGAGGTTATATGGCACATACATCCCCAGAACAGGAATAGGAGCCACATAAACTCATTATACGAGGTGGAGAACTACACGGCTGGTAACGAAAAAAATTGGTTTGGCTGTAGTAGTTGGGTAGATAGAAGAAGGGAAGAGATCAAAATGCCCTCTCCCCCCCCCCCCCCATTATGGTGCCTGGTTTTGCCATGCCAGGTCTATGGTCCTCCATCCAAACCCATTGCTCTTGCTATCAGTGATGCTCCTCTTGAGAGGGGAGTCCTGCACAGGATCTTGCCACCTAGTACTAAAGGAAATTGGAGAGAACCTATGTGCTTCTATGATATGGTCCTTGGCCTGGAAATTGAACATCAAGACCTTTGTTTGCAAACATATAGGATAAGGCAGTGGAATTAGTCTATTCTGTGTAGTTGGTGTCCCACCCTAGACTTTTAAAGTCACAAATCCTCCAGTCCTGATCCATGTATAATGGAACTTTCACTTAAATAAGTTGGCCACCTTTTGGTGGTGGAGGTGGTGGTGGTGGTGGTGGGGGGGTTGTCAAACCCTTTACCTGGCCAGACTTGCAAAAGGGAAGCGTACTTACCGGGGTCCAGGTTCCTTTGCCCCCCCCCCTCTTCCTTGGCTGCCTCGCTCAGGTTCCCTGCGGTCAACATCCGCTTTGACGCTGCTGCAAACAATCACTGGCCGCATTGGTGACCTTCCCCCCTTACATTACGTGACCAAATGACCTGACGCAAGGGGATCAAGTCACTGTTGCAGCCAGTAATTGACTGTCAAAGCGGATGTTGATAGTAGGGGACCCAAGCAAGACAACCAAGGTAGAGGGTGAAGAGACGGGACCCAGACACAAAGAGAAGGAAAGTATGCTTTTATTTTTCAGGTCAAGCCAAGAGGGGCGTTTCTATAAAAAAAAAAAAAAACAGCATCCACCTTTAAAAACTTACAAATAAAAGACATTTGCCCTTGTTTTTTATGATTTTTAAAAAAAATATAATTCAGCATGTAGAGCTTGCCTGGAGTACAATACAATGCAGACTGCCTGATACTATTCTGTGCAATATCTGTCTGAGAAGGTCTCTGTCTGCGGCCCTGCTCTGACCCGCTTTTAACTCAAATCCTACTTAATTTACATTTCTTTTTTTTTCTTTTTTTTATAGAAATGGGTTTAGATTAGCTTTAGGAGAAGGGCTGTGGATTGAGCTCTTCTGGTAGATTTAGCACAGAATAGGATCCAGCAGTCTGAGTTGTAGTGTGTTACATGAAAACTCTTTAAGACAATTGCAAATATCTAATAATAGGGGCTGGGGGGGGGCAGGCAAAAAATGAGTGCGAATGTAAATTTTTATAAGTGTGAATGTAAATTTTCATTCTGGCAGATTCTGCCTCTGTAAGAGTCCATGAGGCGGAGCAGTTCACAGCCCCTCCTCTCTACTCTGAGTGACAACTGCTGCATGCAGAAGACCACTAGCTGTCATGCAGAGAAGAGGAGCTGTGAATCTGCTCAACGCAGAGAGAAGAGAACACATCACCGCGAAGCTCCACCTCCTGGACACCTGCAGAAGCAGAACCTGGCAGAACAAAACTTCATATTCACACTACTCTTGATAATAAACTCTCCTCAAAACATATGTTTGTACGGCTCTCCCCAGTCCCTATCTAGTGATGTCAGAAGCTTAGCATGGTCAAAACTGCTGACAGACTCTATTTAAGCATGTTAATTTCAAGTTGCATGTCCACCCTGTAATTTAAAGATGTCTCTTTATGGGCTGGCGATTAGTTTTTCTGATACAATAGATCCACAATTCTGGGGTCAATTAATTTTGAACATTACTTCATAGAGGTTCAAGCTTGATTTTGGTCACATAATAAAATGATTTCTGCCACCACTAGGGGGAGTTCAGTAGCTTAGTGCAGTGTTCCCCAACTCCAGTCCTCAGGGCCCACCTACCAGTCATGATTTAAGAATGCCTGAGGTAAGTCCTGATGCATCAACACTAATTGTATCACCTGCTCAATACTAAGGAAATCCTGAAAACATGACCGGAAGGTGGGCCCCGAGGGCTGGAGTTGGGGAACACTGGCTTAGTGCATACACAATAATAAGGCCTCCTTCACATCAGCATTTGTTTCCATTACTCTGCTTGTGTTTGGATTCAGCACATAACTGAAGCAAATGGAGCAGAACAGACCCCATTGGCTATAACGGGATCCGTAGAGGAGAACATACTCTAACTGCCTAACATAACATACAGTAAGTTCTTGAGCTCCCTCTAGTGGTGACTGCAGGCAGACAGAATTGCATTATTTACGCAGTGGATTTAAAGCTCTGTATGAGACAAAAACAATCATGGCCCTTTATAAAGTTGTATGAAGATTTTAATCAGTACATAATTTAGGTAAAAATTACAAATGGTCGTAATTTCAAATTATTAAACAGAAATGCATAAATTCCTTCAGCTATGCAAATGCAAAATCTCACTTCTGTTTTCTAAAATAGGTAGCGCTTAACTGTCACATGTCTGTTAGGTAGACCTGAATTGCCACATCTGTTAGGTGGAGCTTAATTGTCACATGTCTCTAAGGTGGAGCTTAATTGTCACATGTCTGCTAGGTGGAGCTTAATTGTCACATGTCTGTTAGGTGGAGCCTAATTACTACATGTCTGTTAGACCTTAATTGCCACATCTGTTAGGTGGAGCTTAATTGTCACATGTCTCTAAGGTGGAGCTTAATTGTCACATGTCTCTAAGGTGGAGCTTAATTGTCAAATGTCTCTAAGGTGAAGCTTAATTGTCACATGTCTGCTAGGTGGGGCTTAATTGTCACATGTCTGTTAGGTGGAGCCTAATTACTACATGTCTGTTAGTTAGACCTTAATTGCCACATCTGTTAGGTAGACCTTAATTGCCACATCTGTTAGGTGGAGCTTAATTGTCACATGTCTCTAAGGTGGAGCTTAATTGTCACATGTCTGCTAGGTGGAGCTTAATTGTCACATGTCTGTTAGATGGAGCCTAATTACTACATGTCTGTTAGTTAGACCTTAATTGCCACATCTGTTAGGTGGAGCTTAATTGTCACTTGTCTGTTAGGTAGAGCTTAACGTGGATGTTAATTATCACATGTTTGTTAGGTAGAGCATGTCACATGTCTGTTAGGCGGAGCTTCATTTTCACGTCTGTTAGGTAGAGCTTAACGTGGATGTTAATTATCACATGTCTGTTAGGCGGAGCTTCATTTTCACGTCTGTTAGGTGGAGCTTAATTGTCACAATTCTGTTAGGTGGAGCTTACTTGTCACATGTCTGTGGGCATTACCCACTAGAAAACTTTGTTCAAAGACTACAACTGATTTCTGGGGGTTCCCGGAATGGGGCTTCTCATCGGGTTCCTGGTATTAAAAAAAAGGGATTGTGCACAGCATATAGAAGGGGTGGTGCCCTCTCCTGCCCTCAGGTCCTAGCACGACCCTTAGATTTACATGACTGGCCATTCCTGCAGTACAGAGGAGCAGAGGCGAGAATTTTGTGATTCTGTTTAGTTGCACTAAGGCAGCGAATTCATCACCCCTGGAACGCATTGCCTTCGAGCCAAGGAAAATTAAATCTCGCCACTTTATGGAGTATTTTGAGAATGCTATCTCCGCAGAAGACATTATGTTTGATTTAAAAACTCCAAGATGGAGGGAGAGTTTTTAGGTCATTATGAGCCGGGGCTTGATTATTGTGGAAATGTAGGGGTGCGGGGGAGGGAGACGCTAGAAGACAACACGGTTCATGTCATTTCTGCACGAGACTATATTACCGGCCCAATGTTCTCCTCGTAGTTACCTAATCTGGATGTCCTGCAGCAAGGACACCAGCAGAGGTCACTCATAAGGGCAAATGACAGCAGTGCAGTAAAGGACACATCTGCCTTAAAGGGATATAGGCAGTGTTCCCTCTAAGCCTTGGCAGCTGCTGAGCGGGGTCGGCTCAGAGCTGGGCACAATGCCATCAAAGGTGGGCGATAGGAAAACCTAAGATAATTGTCACATTAAAGAGCATACAGTGTAACCCCTGCACCATCCCGTACAATACATTATAATCCCTGCACCATGCTGTGTAATATACATTATAATCCCTACACCATGCGGTACAATATATAGTATAATCCATATACCATGCTATACAATATACAGCATAACCCCTACACCATTTTCTACAATATACAGTATAATCCCTACACCAGGCTGCACAGAATACATTATAATCCCTGCACCATGCTGTGTAATATACATTATAATCCCTGCACTATGCTGTATAATATACATTATAATCCCTACACCATGCTGTACAGAACACAATATAATCCCTGCTCCATGTTGTGTAATATACATGATAATCCCTACACCATGCTGTACAATATACAGCCTAATCCCTACACCATGCTGTACAGAATACATTATGATCCCTGCACCATGCCGTAAAATTTATAGTATAGTTCATACACCATGCTATACAATATACAGTGAAACCCCTACACCATACTGTACAATATACAGTATAATCCCTACCCCATGCTGTACAGAATACATTATAATCCCTACACCATGCTGTACAGAATACATTATAATCCCTACACCATGCTGTACAGAATACATTATAATCCCTACACCATGCTGTACAGAATACATTATAATCCCTACACCATGCTGTACAGAATACATTATAATCCCTACACCATGCTGTACAGAATACATTATAATCCCTACACCATGCTGTACAATATACAGCATAATACCTGCACCATGCCATATAATATACATTATAATTCCTGCACCGCTGTACAGTATACATTATAATCCCTGCACCATGCTGTACAATATACAGTATAATCCCTGCACCATGCTGTATAATAGACATTATAACCCCTGCACCATGTTATAAAGTATACATTATAATCCATACACCATGCTGTACAATATACAGTATAATCCCTGCACCATGCTGTACAGTATATATTATAATCCATACACCATCCCGTACAATACATTATAATCCCTGTACCATGCTGTGCAATATACAGTATAATACATGCACCATGCCGTATAATATACATAATAATCCATACACCATGCCGTACAATATACAACATAACCCCACAGTGTAAGTGTTATACTGTATATTGAACGGCATGGTGCAGGGATTATAATGTATATTATACAACATGGTGCAGAGATTATAATGTATATTATACAGCATGGTGCAGAGATTATAATGTATATTATACAGCATGGTGCAGAGATTATAATGTATATTATACAGCATGGTGCAGAGATTATAATGTATATTATACAGCATGGTGCAGGGATTATAATGTATATTATACAGCATGGTGCAGGGATTATAATGTATATTATACAGCATGGTGCAGGGATTAGACTGTACAGCAAATGTATGGAGGTTACACCATGCCAGACAATATAACTCCTGTGCCATGCTGTACAATATACAGTATAACCCCTACACAATGTAGAGGTATGCTGTATATTGTGTGGCACAGTGTAGAGGTATACTGTATATTGTGTGGCACAGTGTAGCGGTATACTGTATATTGTGTGGCACAGTGTAGAGGTATACTGTATATTGTGGGGCACAGTCTAGAGGTATACTGTATATTGTGTGGCACAGTGTAGAGGTATACTGTATATTGTGTGGCACAGTGTAGAGGTATACTGTATATTGTGTGGCACAGTGTAGAGGTATACTGTATATTGTGTGGTACAGTGTAGAGGTATACTGTATATTGTGTGGCACAGTGTAGAGGTATACTGTATATTGTGGGGCACAGTGTAGAGGTATACTGTATATTGTGTGGCACAGTGTAGAGGTATACTGTATATTGTGTGGTACAGTGTAGAGGTATACTGTATATTGTGTGGCACAGTGTAGAGGTATACTGTATATTGTGGGGCACAGTGTAGAGGTATACTGTATATTGTGGGGCACAGTGTAGAGGTATACTGTATATTGTGGGGCACAGTGTAGAGGTGTACTGTATATTGTGTGGCACAGTGTAGAGGTATACTGTATATTGTGTGGCACAGTGTAGAGGTATACTGTATATTGTGGGGCACAGTGTAGAGGTATACTGTATATAGTGTGGGCTTCCCCAGAGTAGGGAACAGGCATACACCATTACATGAGGTCCGGGCTGCGGCGGTGAGCGGGCCTGCAGAGGTCCTGAGCGGAGGCATAAAGAAGTCTGCGCGGCCGCGCGCCGGCGCAGCTTACAGGGACCACTGGATACAGGCCGAACTGTTCTGAAAGTGCTCTATAACCAGTAACCTAATCTGTGGTTACAAAGAGTTACATAGTGTTACATAATCTGTTACATAAAGTCATCACAAGGAATTCCTTCCCAGCGATCGTCTTATGAAACCGCCGGAGGCTGGAAGAGAAGCTTCGTAGGATTTGAAAGGGTTGTACAGAATTACGTAAATATGTCTTTTTTTCACCGAAACCGGCACCACACCCATGTGTGATAATGCAGCTCAGCTCCATTCACTTCCATGGAGCTCGTCTGCAATACCAGATGCAACCTGTGGACAGGTGTGGCGCTATATAACCCCTATCATGTGATCCTCTCTCTCTTCATGGTGCTGTGTCTTCTTATGACACTTAAAAGGAGATCTTTATTGGAGAATCTCTTTTTGTCAGAAGGGTCCTCTAATGATTGGCTGATCACAAGCTGCACCAGCGCTGAGTCCCCTAGTGATCCGCAGTGATCGATGGTGGAACCTGACAGCAACTGCTCTATTTCCCTGCAGTGCCACCACAGGAGAAATGAAGTATTACACTGTTTTCATTGAAATTACTAGATTATTCATACAATGCATGGATGTGTTGAGTCCTCCAGCAGAAGATATACTTCTTGTAGCCGCTCGTGACTTTGGGAAATAGATGAAAATCTTGACCCCTTCTCCCCCAGCCTTAGGTGTATGTTACTACTAAAAGTGGCCCCTGTGGTCTTGTCACTTGCACCCCTGATGCCACAACCTGTAGAGAAAATTAGGCTACTGTAAATTTGATGGGATAGTATTATTTAGGCAGGGGTCAGGCGGTATTATTTGGGCACTGTATGGTGCAGGTACTTATTTTATTATTTGGGTACAATATGGTGCACCATATATGGAGGCATTAATAGAAGGTAACATATGGGGCGCACCACCAATGAGGCCTGTTGAGGTGATCGCCTCAGGCAGCACCCGGTAGGGGCAAGTGGGGGGCAGCGGAAGGGCCATGGGCAATGAGCGCTTTTGTTGTGGCATAGGGGTTAGGTTAAGAAATTGGGGGGGGGGGGGGCGCCATTTCAGTTTTCGCCTCAGGCAGCAGAAAGGCTAGGTGCTCCCCTGGCACCATCCACTTCTCCAGGAGGAAGGTCACCAACCCTCACTAGGTCCAGAGAGCCATCCTGCAAGCCCTAGCATCTCCGAAGGGTGATCGTACAGCGCCCATCATCTGACTAACCTTAGCCCAATCGATACACTACAAAATCTCATCCCGTCGCAGTTTTCGCTGACATAAAGTGGAAACGATTTATTCATCAATTTTGTTTTCTAGGTAAACACCTCAGGAGGTGATAATCAGCTGGGGCGAGGAGAAACTTTCATTACTCCAGATCCTCACTCTGACTTCATCAACATTTTTACTACTTTATTGCTTCCTGCTGTCAGCACATTATTAAGATGCGGGCTTCACTTTATCACAGGGAGACAGGCATGAGGTGCGATGATTTGGCCCCGCATCTAAATAATTCAGCATCCAGACGTCTAAAAATAAAAAAGGAAAGTTTGCCACTAATATGGATTTTAAAAAAAAATCCATACCTTACAGTGCACACAGCTCCTATACAGACCTATGTGTCTCCATGGTTACAGACTACAAACAAACCCTGTGTAGTCTGATCCTGCAGCTTGCTCGCTTCCATCTGAAAGATGAGACTAGTGTATACACAAATAGATGAATCGGAGCAAAAGAACAAATATCCCTTAGGGCTCATGGACGCAACTGCGGTTCTGGTCCACATCTGATCAGCATTATGGCCGCAAAAGATGCAGACAGCACTCCATATGCTGTCCGCATCCGCACGTCTGTTCCGTACTGCCCACAAAATTATTAAACATGTCCTATTCTTGTCCGCATTACAGACAAGGATAGGACTGTTCTGCTAGGGGCTGTTGGTTCCGTTCCGCAAAATGTGAAATGCACGTGGATGGTATCCGTGTTTTGGGGATCTGCAATTTCTGGACTGCAAATCAGCCAACGTGTGCTGATCTAGATTATCTATCTATCTATCTATCTATCTATCTATCTCATATCTATCTATCTATCTATCTATCTATCTATCTATCTATCTATTATCTATCTATCTATCTATCTATCTATCTATCTATCTATCTATCTCATATCTATCTATCTATTATCTATCTATCTATCTATCTATCTATCTATCTATTATCTATCTCATATCTATCTATTATCTATCTATCTATCTATCTATCTATTATCTATCTATCTATCCATCTATCTATCTCATATCTATCTATCTATCTATCTATCTATCTCATATCTATCTATTATCTATCTATCTATCTATCTATCTCATATCTATCTATCTATCTATTATCTATCTATCTATCTATCTATCTATCTATCTCATATCTATCTATCTATCTATCTATTATCTATATATCTATCTATCTATCTATCTATCTATCTCATATCTATCTATCTATTATCTATCTATCTATCTCATATCTATCTATTATCTATCTATCTATCTATCTATCTATCTATCTATCTATCTATTATCTATCTCATATCTATCTATTATCTATCTATCTATCTATCTATCTATCTATCTATCTATCTATTATCTATCTATCTATCCATCTATCTATCTCATATCTATCTATTATCTATCTATCTATCTATCTATCTATCTATCTATCTATCTATTATCTATCTCATATCTATCTATCTATCTATCTATCTATCTATCTATCTATCTATTATCTATCTATCTCCTATCTATCTATCTCCTATCTATCTATCTATTATCTATCTATCTATCTATCTATCTATTATCTATCTATCTATCTATCTCCTATCTATCTATCTATCTATCTATCTATCTATCTATCTATCTATCTCATATCTATCTATCTATCTATTATCTATCTATCTCTCTATCTATCTATCTATCTATCTATCTATCTATTATCTATCTATCTATCTATCTATTATCTATCTATCTATCTATCTCATATCTATCTATCTATCTATCTATCTATCTATCTATCTATTATCTATCTATCTATCTATCTATCTATCTATCTATCTATCTATCTATCTCATATCTATCTATTATCTATCTATCTATCTCATATCTATCTATCTATCTATCTATCTATCTATCTATCTATTATCTATCTATCTATCCATCTATCTATCTCATATCTATCTATTATCTATCTATCTATCTATCTATCTATCTATTATCTATCTATTATCTATCTCATATCTATCTATCTATCTATCTATCTATTATCTATCTATCTATCTATCTATCTATCTATTATCTATCTATCTATCTATCTATCTATCATCTATCTATCTCATATCTATCTATCTATTATCTATCTATCTATCTCCTATCTATCTATCTATCTATCTATCTCATATCTATCTATCTATCTCATATCTATCTATCTATCTATCTATCTATCTATCTATCTATCTATCTATCTATTATCTATCTATCTATCTCCTATCTATCTATCTATCTATTATCTATCTATCTATCTCATATCTATCTATCTATTATCTATCTATCTATCTCCTATCTATCTATCTATCTATCTATCTATCTATCTATCTATCTCATATCTATCTATCTATCTATCTATCTCATATCTATCTATCTATCTATCTATCTATCTATCTATCTATTATCTATCTATCTATCTCCTATCTATCTATCTATCTATCTATCTCATATCTATCTATCTATCTCATATCTATCTATCTATATCTATCTTCTATCTATCTATTTATTATCTATCTATTCAATCCAATAAAGCTTTATTGGCACGTCCAAGTAAAACATTTAGCATTGCCAAAGAAAAAGAAATAATAGGTATTGTGGAGGGAAGTTGATGTGGGAATTAAAGGGGGTGGATGTTGGGTTAAAGGGGCAGTATGGGGGTATAATAGTCCATGGTGTCTCATCTTCCTCCCAGTTGGTGACAGGTAGAGACATATTGGGCAGCGATCTCCACAGTGGACTCCTCTTCACCCAGTAGGATGTGGAGTTTCCTCCGCTCATCTATGGAGGTGAAATCTGGGATGTGAGTGGAGAGTCTCTGGAAGTAAGTAACCCTCACAGGTGAGTATTTGCTGCAGTGTAGCAAGAAGTGGGCCTCATCCTCCAGGGCCCCCTGCACACAGTGCTGGCACAGTCTGCTCTCCCGCGGCTTGTATGTTTGCCTGTGCCGCCCCGTCTCCATCTCCAGGCTGTGGGCGCTCAGTCTGTACAGGGTCAGGGTCTGTCTGTGTTTGGGGTGGGGTATCCTCTCCAGGTAGGGCGCCTCGGTGTAGTCCCTTTACAGTAATTTGTATACAGTAAGTTTCTGGGAGTTGTTTATTTCGCTTCTCCATTCCTCTATGTATCGCTCTTTGCAGCTCTCTATGACCCCCTTTATTTGTGCTTTGTTGAGGGCATGTTGGGGGTTTTGGCTGGGCAGACAGCTGACACTGGGCAGACATCTGACACTGGGCAGACAGCTGACACTGGGCAGACATCTGACACTGGGCAGACAGCTGACACTGGGCAGACATCTGACACTGGGCAGACATCTGACACTGGGCAGACAGCTGACACTGGGCAGACATCTGACACTGGGCAGACAGCTGACACTGGGCAGACATCTGACACTCAGTTGGAGGGCACAGGGTTTGCTCTGGGCCCCTTGGCTCAGCCAGGCATGGTGGTGGTAAGAGCCTGGGTTGCTGTCCTGTAAGTGTGCCCAGAATGACATCTATCAATCTATCTATCTATCTATCTATCTATCTATCTATCTATCTATCTATTATCTATCTATCTATTATCTATCTATCTATCTATCTATCTATTATCTATCTATCTATCTATCTATCTATCTATCTATCTCATATCTATCTATCTATCTATCTATCTATTATCTATCTATCTATCTATCTATCTATCTATCTATTATCTATCTATCTATCTATCTATCTATCTATCTATCTATCATCTATCTATCTCATATCTATCTATCTATCTATTATCTATCTATCATCAATCTATCTAATCAAATCAAATCAGCTTAATTGGCAGGACTAAATACATTTTAGCATTGCCAAAGCAAGTGGGAAATAATTGGGTAGGGTTGGGGGATGGGGACATATACAGGGTGGGGGTATAGGAGTCCATGGTATATCAGGCTCCTCTCAGTCTATGGCAGGCAGTAATACACTGCTCAAAAAAATAAAGGGAACACTTAAACAACACAATGTAACTCCAAGTCAATCGCACTTCTGTGAAATCAAACTGTCCACTTAGGAAGCAACACTGAGTGACAATCAATTTCACATGCTGTTGTGCAAATGGGATAGACAACAGGTGGAAATGATAGGCAATTAGCAAGACACCCCCAATAAAGGAATGGTTCTGCAGGTGTTGACCACAGACCACTTCTCAGTTCCTATGCTTCCTGGCTGATGTTTTGGTCACTTTTGAATGCTGGCGGTGCTTTCACTCTAGTGGTAGCATGAGACGGAGTCTACAACCCACACAAGTGGCTCAGGTAGTGCAGCTTATCCAGGATGGCACATCAATGCGAGCTGTGGCAAGAAGGTTTGCTGTGTCTGTCAGCGTAGTGTCCAGAGCATGGAGGAGACCAGGAGACAGGCCAGTACATCAGGAGACATGGAGGAGGCTGTAGGAGGGCAACAACCCAGCAGCAGGACCGCTACCTCTGCCTTTGTGCAAGGAGGAACAGGAGGAGCACTGCCAGAGCCCTGCAAAATGACCTCCAGCAGGCCACAAATGTGCATGTGTCTGCTCAAACGGTCAGAAACAGACTCCATGAGGGTGATATGAGGGCCTGACGTCCACAGGTGGGGGTTGTGCTTACAGCCCAACACCGTGCAGGACGTTTAGCATTTGCCAGAGAACACCAAGATTGGCAAATTTGCCACTGGCGCCCTGTGCTCTTCACAGATGAAAGCAGGTTCACACTGAGCACATGTGACAGACGTGACAGAGTCTGGAGATGCAGTGGAGAACGTTCTGCTGCCTGCAAAATCCTCCAGCATGACCGGTTTGGCATTGGGTTAGTAATGGTGTGGGGTGGCATTTCTTTGGAGGGCCGCACAGCCCTCCATGTGCTCGCCAGAGGTAGCCTGACTGCCATTAGGTACCGAGATGAGATCCTCAGACCCCTTGTGAGACCATATGCTGGTGCGGTTGGCCCTGGGTTCCTCCTAATGCAAGACAATGCTAGACCTCATGTGGCTGGAGTGTGTCAGCAGTTCCTGCAAGACAAAGGCATTAATGCTATGGACTGGCCCGCCCGTTCCCCAGACCTGAATCCAATTGAGCACATGTGGGACATCATGTCTCGCTCTATCCACCAACGTCACGTTGCACCACAGACTGTCCAGGAGTTGGCAGATGCTTTAGTCCAGGTCTGGGAGGAGATCCCTCAGGAGACCGTCCGCCACCTCATCAGGAGCATGCACAGGCGTAGGGAGGTCATACAGGCACGTGGAGGCCACACACACTACTGAGCCTCATTTTGACTTGTTTTAAGGACATTACATCAAAGTTGGATCAGCCTGTAGTGTGTTTTTCCACTTTAATTTTGAGTGTGACTCCAAATCCAGACCTCCATGGGTTGAAAATTTTTATTTCCATTTTCTTATTTTGTGTGATTTTGTTGTCAGCACATTCAACTATGTAAAGAACAAAGTATTTCAGAAGAATATTTAATTAATTCAGATCTAGGATGTGTTATTTTTGTGTTCCCTTTATTTTTTTGAGCAGTGTATATTGTGCTGCTCTGGCCGCTGTGTTCTCCTCTTCCCCCAGCAGTATGGAGAGTCTCTCTTCCTCCTCCATGGAGGTGAAGTCTGGGCAGAGATCAGACAGTCTCCTGAGGTGAGTCTCCCTCACTGCTGAGTATTTGGGGTCTCATCCTCCACGGCCTCCTGGTCGCACTGCTGGCACAGTCTGCTCTCCCTTGGCATGTACCTCTGTCGGTGACGCCCAGATTCGATGAGCAGGCTGTGGGCGCTCAGTCTGTACCGGCTCAGGATCTGTCAGTCTTTTGGATTGGGGAGTTTCTCCAGATATGGGGCCAGTTTGTACTCCCTCTGCAGGCTCTGGTATACTGTCAGCTTCTGGGATGTTCTTATGTCGTTCCTCCAGATGCTGATATACTCCTCCTTGTACTTGTGTATCCTCCTCTGGATTTCGCCCTCTGTCAGGCTATATTGGTTGGTGGCTTGGGCAGGCTGGGTTTGGGTGACTAGTTGTAGGGTGCTTTGTTTTTCTGGGGCTTCTTGGTGCAGCAAGGCTTTGTGATGGTAGGAGCTGGGACTGCTGCTATGCAGATGGGCTCTGAATGATAGCGCCCTCTTCTGGACAGCAAAGTAGAGTGGGAATCTGCCCAGTTCTGCTCGACAGGCGCTGTATGAGGTGCCCCTGTGGACCTGGAGAAAGTGTTTGCAGAGTTCTAGGTGGAATAGTTCTGTTGGCCCAGAGTCCCACTTTGCCCGGTCTGGGTATATGTCTGGGCCCCAGACATCGCTGCCATACAGGAGGATCGGGGCGATGATGGTGTCAAGGATTTTAAGCGAGGCGGTCACTGATGCTGTAAGGTGATACAGACGCCTTCTGATGGCATAGAAGGTTTTGCTCGCCTTGTCTTTCAGTGTTTCCATGGCTTTCTTAAAACTCCCTGATTGGCTGATTTCTTGGCTCAGGTAGGTGTAGCTGTCGGTTTCTGAAATTGGACAGTTGTTTAGCAGGAAGGGAGGACGCCCGGCTGATTTTTGGTTTCTTTTCTGGAACACCATGATGTTGGTTTTCTTTGGATTGATGGGCAGTGCCCACGTGTTACTGAACTTCTCCAGGATTTTCAGGTTATCTTGGAGACCTTTCTCAGTTGGCGATAGTAGCATAAGATCATCTGCATAAAGGAGAAATTTCAGCTCGGTGTCATGGAGGGTGAGACCAGGTGCTGTGGAGGACTCCAGAGCCGCCGCCAGCTCATTGATGTAGATGTTAGAGGGTTGGACTGAGGCTGCAGCCCTGTCTGACTCCTCGGCTCTGCCGGAAATAAGCCGTTCTCCTCCCTCTTACCTTCACGCTGCATCTGTTCTCAGTGTAGGAACTTCTGATGACATCCTGTTTTTCCTCCTATTCCGCTTTCAAGAAGTTTCAGGAATAGGCCCGGAGGCCACACTGAGCCAAAGGCCTTCTTAAAGTCCACAAATCAGGCATAGATCTTTCCATGCTTTGTATTGTGGACATGGCTCTTGATGAGGCTCTGCAAGGTGTAGATGTGGTCCGTGGTGCAGTGGTTTGGTATGAAGCCTGCTTGGCTTCTGCTGAGTATGTTGTGCTGAGTGAGGAAGCTGAGGATCCTCTTATTCAGGATACTGCTGAGGAGTTTTCCCAGGTTGCTGCTGACGCATATCCCTCTATAGTTGGCTGGGTCGTACCTGTCTCCGCTCTTGTGTATGGGGGTGATGATGCCCTGGTTCCAGCTCTGGGGGAAGTAGCCGGCACTCAGCACAACATTGTAGAGATTTACTAATACCTGGCGGGCTGTATTTGTTCATTTCTGGAAGGATCCCATCTGGGCCGCTGGCTTTTTTACTCTTTATCATTGAGATCCTCTCTGTTATCTCCTGCAGCGTGATCGGTGTGTCTAGAGGGTTTTGGAAATCTTTGATTTTTTCCTCCATATCCTTCAGCTTTTTCGTGATTTCTTTTTGTTCTGGGCTTTGGTCCTCCCTCGAGATGGCTTTGTACAGATCCTTGAAGTACTGGAGCCAGATGTTGCCGTTTTGGATGTGGAGGTTGGTGTTCTTGCTGGTTTTGTCCATCTGCTTCTATAGTTCCCAGAAGCAGTTGTCCTGGAGAGCATCTTGGAGTTGGAGGAGCTTGATTGAGATGTTGCCTTGCTTTTTCTTTCTGAGGGTATTTTTGTATTGCCTTTGTATGTTGTAGTAGGCTTCCCTCAGACTGGGGTTGTTTGGATTTTGGTGTTTCCTATTTGAGGCCATTCTTAGCGCCTTCCTTATATCTTTACACTCCCGGTCGGACCAACTGTTGGGTTGTTGCTTTTTTGGCCTTCTGTTGCATCTTTTGAGGACAGACATTTCCGCCATGGTGCAAAGTATATTATTAAAGTCCTTTACCGCGAGATTTACTCCTTCTGGATTCAGCTCATACACTTTCCTATGGAAGTTATGGAGCATCTCCTGGATCTCTGCGCTGTTTATAGTCTCCATATACTTTGGGGTTGATATCTTGGAGCATTTAAAAGATGGAGGTAGGTTAAAGAGGCAGGTCTGCTGAGATGTTTGTGCCGGTAGTTTACTTGTGGATTTTATGTATAGGAGCAGTTGGTAGTGGTCTGACAGGTGTGTCTGTGGGGTGACTTCGAAGCCACTAACATTTTTGGGGCCCATATCTGTGATGGCATAGTCTACCACACTGTTGCCTACATGGGAGTTTAGGGTATATCTACCAAGAGAGTCTCCCTTGGTGCGGCCATTGAGAATATGAAGTCCAAGGCTTCGACATAAGTTCAGCAATGTTCTGGCACTTTTGTTTACTGTGCTGTCATAGCTGTTGCTCTCGGTGTGCACTGAGCTGTCACAGTCAGTGCTCCGAATATATAGACATTTCCGTCAGTTGTCAGGTAGTCTCTCTCCCTCCCTGTTCTTGCATTGAGGTCTCCAGAGGTGGCTCTTCCATTAGGCCACTTAGGCAGCCGCCTAAGGCCTTGCGCTGGTGGGGGCCTCGCACTGGCTCCCACCAGCACCTGACACCGCCGCAATTTAATTGTCTGCTCCTCCGTCACCTAACACACACACTAGTAGTAACTTTAAGTTAGACGAGCCGCCGCGGCCAGGCCGCTCGAGCCCCTCTGCTCTCTGCCTCTTTAAGAGAGCAGAGGCTGCTGGCCGGCTCAGAGCGTGCCGCCGCACAGGCACGTCTCTATGCAACAGCAGACACGCCCCCTTCCCTCAGAGCGCTGCGCAGGCAGGGAGAGAAGAAGCGCCATCTCACCTCACCGCCACCGGCTGTGTGCCTGTGTCTGTTGTCCGGTGACCCGACGCCGACCCAACTGTTCTGGCTGCCGCCAGCGCCGCCCTGAAGACAGTGTCAGTGGTGGTGGACTCACTGGACTGTCTGTCACTGTGGATTGTGGAAGAATTCGAATCCTCCAAGGACCAAGGTGGTCAGGTGTGTGTCCCACTCCCTGTCCTGCTGGCCGCTGTACCCCTAACCCCTCCTCCGAGTCCCCCATCCCTGGCTGTCGCCTGATCATATATTAAGAGGGAGAATAAGTTGGGGACTGAGAAATGTGCATTTTGGGGGGGGGGGGGGTGGTAAGATGTTGCTGCAAGGCAAGCGTCATGATGGAGGGGGTCTAGGGGACTGAGAAATGTGCAATGGGGGGGCCTTTCTCAGTCCCCTAAACCCCCTCCATGAGGCTTGCCTGGCAGCACATCTTACCCTCCCCCCCCCCCCCCCAATTGCACATTTCTCAGTCCCCCTCCATGAGGCTTGCCTGGCAGCACAATTACCCGTGCAATTTGGGGGGGGGGGGGGGGGGGGGAGGATGTGTAATTTACTTTCACACCTGCGTTCAGGTGTCCGCTCGTGAGCTCCGTTTGAAGGGGCTCACGAGCGGCCCCGAACGCAGCCGTCCAGCCCTAATGCATTCTCAGTGGAGGCGGATCCACTGAGAATGCATCCGTCTGGCGGCGTTCAGCCTCCGCTCAGCAAGTGGACACCTGAACGCTGCTTGCAGCGTTCGGGTGTCCGCCTGGCCGTGCGGAGGCGAGCGGATCCGTCCACACTTAATGTAAGTCAATGGGGACGGATCCGTTTGAAGATGACACCATATGGCTCAATCTTCAAACGGATCCGATCCCCATTGACTTTCAATGTAAAGTCTGAACGGATCCGCTCAGGCTACTTTCACACTTAGAAATAATGCAGATGGATCCGTTCTGAACAGATGCAAACGTCTGCATTAGGCCCCTTTCACACGGGCGTTGCGGAAAAATGTGCGGGTGCGTTACGGGAACACCCGTGATTTTTCCGCACGAGTGCAAAACATTGTAATGCGTTTTGCACTCGCGTGAGAAAAATCGCGCATGTTTGGTACCCAAACCCGAACTTCATCACAGAAGTTCGGGCTTGGGATCGGTGTTCTGTAGATTGTATTATTTTCCCTTATAACATGGTTATAAGGGAAAATAATAGCATTCTGAATACAGAATGCAAAGTAAAATAGCACTGGAGGGGTTAAAAAAAAAAAAAAAAAAATTAACTCACCTTAATCCACCATGGTAAAAGATCATGTGACGTACCATGTGATGACCGGAGTGACGTCATCACAGGTCCTTCAACAAAGGAGACACAAGGAGATGCCGGGCTGCGCGAGCAAGTGGATTAAGGTGAGTTAATTTTTTTTAAAAATTTTTTAACCCCTTCAGCGCTATTGTACTATGCATTCTGTATTCAGAATGCTATTATTTTCCCTTATAACCATGTTATAAGGGAAAATAATAATGATCGGGTCTCCATCCCGATCGTCTCCTAGCAACCGTGCGTGAAAATCGCACTGCATCCGCACTTGCTTGCGGATGCTTGCGATTTTCACGCAACCCCATTCACTTCTATGGGGCCTGCGTTGCGTGAAAAATGCAGAATATAGAACATGCTGCGATTTTCACGCAACGCATAAGTGATGCGTGAAAATCACCGCTCGTGTGCACAGCCCCATAGAAATGAATGCGTCCGGATTCAGTGCGGGTGCAATGCGTTCACCTCCCACATTGCGCCCGTGTGAAAGGGGCCTTATAGGAGCGGATCCGTCTGATGAAACATCAGACGGACCCGCTCCGAACGCTAGTGTGAAAGTAGCCCAAGATGTGCTGCCAGCCTCATGGAGGGAGACAGACTAAGGATACTATACCAAGTGTTTTTGTTTGTAGTTAATCTTTATTAGCGCTTGCATATCTTGTGTTCGTGGGGGCCTCATGTCCGAGTTTCGCCTAAGGCCTCACAAAGTTTAGAGCCGCCTCTGGAGGTCTCCAAAGATGAGAACATTGCCCAGAGCCTGAAAATGGGCGGCTTCCCTCTGTAGGATCTCAAAGCTGTTGGGATTGAAGTATGAAGACTCTATCTATCTATCTATCTATCTATCTATCTATCTATCTATCTATCTATCTATCTATCTATCGCATATCTATCTATCTATCTATCTATCTATCTATCTGTGAAATCAAATCACATAAGTTTTATTGGCAGGACTAAATACATTTTAGCATTGCCAAAGCAAGTGAGAAATAATTGGGTATTGTTGGGGGATGGGGACACGTCCAGGGTGGGGGTATAGGAGTCCATGGTATATCAGGCTCCTCTCAGTCTATGGCAGGCAGTAATATATTGCGCTCCTATGGCCGCTGTGTTCTCCTCTTCCCCCAGCAGTATGGAGAGTCTCTCTTCCTCCTCCATGGAGGTGAAGTCTGGGCAGAGATCAGACAGTCTCCTGAGGTGAGTCTCCCTCACTGCTGAGTATTTGGGGTCTCATCCTCCACGGCCTCCTGGTCGCACTGCTGGCACAGCCTGCTCTCCCTTGGCATGTACCTCTGTCGGTGACGCCCAGATTCGATGAGCAGGCTGTGGGCGCTCAGTCTGTACCGGCTCAGGGTCTGTCAGTCTTTTGGATTGGGGAGTTTCTCCAGATATGGGGCCAGTTTGTGCTCCCTCTGCAGGCTCTGGTATACTGTCAGCTTCTGGGATGTTCTTATGTCGTTCCTCCAGATGCTGATATACTCCTCCTTGTACTTGTGTATCCTCCTCTGGATTTCGCCCTCTGTCAGGCTATATTGGTTGGTGGCTTGGGCAGGCTGGGTTTGGGTGACGTTGTAGGGTGCTTTGTTTTTCTGGGGCTTCTTGGTGTAGCAAGGCTTTGTGATGGTAGGAGCTGGGACTGCTGCTATGCAGATGGGCTCTGAATGATAGCGCCCTCTTCTGGACAGCAAAGTAGAGTGGGAATCTGCCACGTTCTGCTCGACAGGCGCTGTATGAAGTGCTCCTGTGGACCTGGAGAAAGTGTTTGCAGAGTTCTAGGTATCTATCTATATCATATCTATCTATCAATCATTATCTATCTATCTATCTATCTATCTATCTATCTATCTATCTATCTCATACCTATCTCATATCTATCTATCTATCTATCTATCTCATATCTATCTATCTATCTCATATCTATCTATCTATCTATCTATCTATCTATCTATCTATCTATCTATCTATCTATCTATCTATCTATCTATCTATCTAATCTCCCCCACTGCTTCAGCTATCTTCAGAGTCCAGATTTCCCAGTTATATTGCTTTCTCTCCTCTGATGCTGCCTTGTCCCATATTACAACCAACCCTGTCTCTGGCTGTGAGATATCTGGATGGAGCAGGAGCCTCCCCACTGCTCATTTGCTATAGGACAACGGGCACAATATGTCCCTACCCTTTGCCAATGCTTCTCCTACTGAGTGATTTCCCAGAAAACAGTGAGTGATTGCTGACGACTCTAATATCACTTCTCCCTAAGGACACCACCAATGGTGAATCAACAGAAACCAAACTACCGAGCCTTAAAAGTTTACTGGTGTTACCTCTTTCCCATCTATAACGACACCCATGATCAACCACCAGGAGCAGAAAGGGTCTACAGTAAGAATCACTTACCGTGTTTGGGTCTGGCACCATTGTATGAAAACACTTCCCTCATAATCCAGGAAATATTCCAGGTGTAAAAATTCAGAGGATTACTAGACGTGCTCTTCACATAATGAAATCCTGGAACAAACAAAAACATCAGAGTTTGTCAATGATAAGATTCCTGTGATATCATACTCCAGAGCTGCACTCACTATTCTGCTGGTGCAGTCACTGTGTACATACATTACATTACTTATCCTGTACTGATCCTGAGTTACATCCTGCATTATTCTCCAGAGCTGCACTCACTATTCTGCTGGTGCAGTCACTGTGTACATACATTACATTACTTATCCTGTACTGATCCTGAGTTACATCCTGTATTATTCTCCAGAGCTGCACTCACTATTCTGCTGGTGCAGTCGCTGTGTACATACATTACATTACTTATCCTGTACTGATCCTGAGTTACATCCTGCATTATTCTCCAGAGCTGCACTCACTATTCTGCTGGTGCAGTCACTGTGTACATACATTACTTATCCTGTACTGATCCTGAGTTACATCCTGTATTATACTCCAGAGCTGCACTCACTATTCTGCTGGTGCAGTCACTGTGTACATACATTACATTACTTATCCTGTACTGATCCTGAGTTACATTCTGTATTACACTCCAGAGCTGCACTCAATATTCTGCTGGTGCAGCCACTGTATACATACATTACTTATCCTGTACTGTTCCTCAGTTACATCCTGTATTATACTCCAGAGCTGCACTCACTATTCTGCTGGAGCAGTCACTGTGTACATACATTACATTACTTATCCTGTACTGATCCTGAGTTACATCCTGTATTATACTCCAGAGCTGCACTCACTATTCTGCTGGTGCAGTCACTGTGTACATACATTACATTACTTATACTGTACTGATCCTGAGTTACATCCTGTATTATACTCCAGAGCTGCACTCACTATTCTGCTGGAGGAGTTACTGTGTACATACATTACAGTTTCTTCAGTTCCATGGTACAGTAATTTTAGAGAAGAAGGTATTCTGTTTGTACATATTAACCTTCAAACTCCTATTTTCCCTCCAGCTTCTGAGCTCCCTCTAGTGGTGGCTGTATATATCTGTATGCAGTAATCTCCTGAGCTCCCTCTAGTGGTGACTCTATATATCTGTATGCAGTAAACTCCTGAACTCCCTCTAGCGGTGGTTTTACATAACTATATGCTGTCAGCTCCTCATTTTCCTCTAGTGGTGGATGTATATATCTGTATGCAGTAATCTCCTCAGTTCCCTCTAGTGGTGACTCTATATATCTGTGTGCAGTAATCTCCTGAGCTCCCTCTAGTGGTGGTTTTACATATCTATATACTGTCAGCTCCTGAGCTCCCTCTAGTGGTGGCTGTATATATCTGTATGCAGTAATCTCCTGAGCTCCCTCTAGTGGTGGCTGTATATATCTGTATGCAGTAATCTCCTGAACTCCCTCTAGCGGTGGTTTTACATAACTATATGCTGTCAGCTCCTCATTTTCCTCTAGTGGTGGCTGTATATATCTGTATGCAGTCATCTCTGTAGCTCCCTCTAGTGGTGGCTGTATATATCTGTATGCAGTAATCTCCTCAGCTCCCTCTAGTGGTGACTCTATATATCTGTGTGCAGTAATCTCCTGAGCTCCCTCTAGTGGTGGTTTTACATATCTATATGCTGTCAGCTCCTGAGCTCCCTCTAGTGGTGGCTGTATAAATCTGTATACAGTAATTTCCTGAACTCCCTCTAGTTGTGGCTGTATATATCTGTATACAGTAATCTCCTCAGCTCCCTCTAGTGGTGACTCTATATATCTGTGTGCAGTAATCTCCTGAGCTCCCTCTAGTGGTGGTTTTACATATCTATATGCTGTCAGCTCCTGAGCTCCCTCTAGTGGTGGCTGTATATATCTGTATGCAATACGTTTCTGAGCTCCCTCTAGTGGTGGCTGCAGGCAGGTAGAATTGTTTATTTCTAATTCTATGTATAATCAAGGGATTTATGAGCTCTGTATCAGAAAAACAAAGCTATATGAAGAAAATTCATCATCACCGCAGCCTGGACCTATAAAGATTTAAAACAACTAAATTGAAAAATATAAATCCTATATGGATTGTTCTATGCACCATAGTTAAAAACAAAAATGGGCATTTTTAGGGTGAAATATTATAACTGAGCGTCCATAGCGTGCACTTACGGGCAAATTCATAGAAGGTCCATTTCCTTTCTCAATAAATATCTTGTTTTACAGCCCATTTAATGGAAAATAAACCGTTCTTATAATTGGGCCATATTTTTCCACTAAGCCGAGCCAAGGTATGTCCAGCCCGTGCGTCTGTGCTTCCGACTGCCCTCTACAATCCCTTACTATGGATTCTTGAGACGTAAGGTTTATCTCCCCCTTACCTCCTCTGACAACAAATCAGTTTTACAACTCATTAATTGATTGTCAGAAAGTAATAATCCCGTTTTACAGAGGCTGCGTTACTTTCTGCGCAAATTATTGACACTTTATTACATTCATAAAGCCCGGGAAACCTTAAATCATATTCTAAGTATAGTAACAGGAGGCGAGCAACCAGCTGAGACGCTGCTGCCTGACATTGAGGTGATGAATTGGGAAATCTATAGGATCCTGTGCGGTCAATGAATAAGGAGGCTTTTTACAGCTGGCGATATCGGTGTGAGGTGGCGGGACTCGCCTCGAGAAAGTGCAAGCCCATTAGCATTGTTCGCAAAGTGCTTTCAGTATATCAACTCCCATGGATGATAGTCACCGTTTTCTGCAGCTTTTCCCTAGACTCGGATGGATGTTCTCACTCTTATTAAAGAGATATTACAATATATAGATATATATATATCTTCATTACCTTGTTTGCTGTTTTTAGTTATTTTTGTAGTGGAAACCATCAGCATGCAGGTAAATAACTTTTTACAGATTTTATCCTGGCTTTATTTTTATCCCAATGATTACTTGGGCAGTCCGCGTGCCCCTGTGGCACCGTATTACGGGTTTATACTTTCCTAGAAGGTATTATGGACATCGTATGGACTTTAGGCTGTCTTATGTAATTACAGGGATGCACAGGATTAGTAAAACACAACTGCTTTATATTCAAAAACAGCGCCACCCCTGTCCACCGGTTGTGTGTGGCGTTGCAGCTCAGCCCCATTTCATTTTAAGAGATGTGCTGCAATACCAGGGCCGTCCCATGGACAGGGGTGGCGCTGTTTTTTAAGGAAATTAGTCCGTTTATTCTAATCCTGTACAACCTCTTTTATCTGGGAATAGCCTCTCTCAGGCTATCGTTCTCTGGTATCAGCCTTGGGTGAATCCATGGCTCTTCTCGTCTGTCACTGCCCCATTACACTTCATGTCTTTGCACTGGGTTTTGGGTTGCGCTGTTCTCTTTGCTGTTTTTATAGAAAGCATTTGATCAATTCAGGAACACGACACCCCCTCCCACGCCACCGCAATATGCACTGACGGAGCCGGCAATTGTCTTCTCTATATAAGGGCCAACGTATAAGGCGTCAATAGCTCAGACCTGATCATGTATGTTCATGTCATTCACCGTCCACTCTTCATGTATGGTCGGGTCAGCGTCATTATGTGACTGGTGGTAATGGTTTTCATAAGGTGTTATTACCGGGGTCATAGAGATTCAGAAGCTATATGGTACAAGGCGTAAGAAAGAAAGAGAGAGAGAGAAAGAAAGAAAGAAAGAAAGAAAGAAAGAGAAAGAGAGAGAAAGAAAGAGAGAAAGAAAGAGAGAGAGAGAAAGAAAGAGAGAGAGAGAGAAAGAAAGAGAGAGAAAGAAAGAGAGAGAGAGAGAAAGAAAGAGAGAGAGAGAGAAAGAAAGTAAGAGATAGAGATATAGTAAGAAAGAAAGAAAGAGAGAGAGAGAAAGAAAGAGAGAGAGATAGTAAGAAAGAACGAAAGAAAGAGAGAGAGAAAGAAAGAGAGAGAAAGAAAGAGAGATAGTAAGAAAGAACGAAAGAAAGAGAGAGCGAGAAAGAAAGAGAGAGCGAGAAAGAGAGAGAAAGAGAGAGAGAGCGAGAAAGAGAGAAAGAAAGTAAGAGATAGAGATATAGAAAGAAAGAAAGAGAGAGAAAAAGAAAGAGAGAGAGAGAGAAAGAAAGAGAGAGGAAGAGAGAGAGAGAAAGAAAGAAAGAGAGAAAGAAAGAAAGAAAGAGAGAGGAAGAGAGAGAGAGAAAGAAAGAAAGAGAGAGAAAGAGAGAAAAAGAGAGAGTGAAAGAAAAGAAAGAAAGAAAAGAGAGAAAGAAAAAAATGGGATATTAAATATGAGATAGGAGATAGATAGATAATAGATAGACGGATAGCTAATAGATAGATAGATAGATAGACGGATAGATAGATAGATAGATAGATATGATATGAGATAGATAGATAATAGATAGATAGATAGATAGATAGATAGATATTAGATAGATAGAAAGATAGATAGATAGATAGATATTAGATAGATAGATAGATAGATAGATATTAGATAGATAGATAGATAGATAGATAGATAGACGGATAGATAGATAGATAGATAGACGGATAGATAGATAAATAATAGATAGACGGATAGATAGATAGATAGATAGATAATAGATAGATAGACGGATAGATAGATAGATAGATAGATAGATAATAGATAGATGATAGATAATAGATAGATAATAGATAGATGATAGATAATAGATAGATGATAGATAATAGATAGATAATAGATAGATAATAGATAGATAGATATGAGATAGATATGAGATAGATAGATAATAGATAGATGATAGATAATAGATATGAGATAGATAGATAGATAGATAATAGATAGATAGATAGATAGATAATAGATAGATAGATAGATAGATAATAGATATGAGATAGATAATAGATAGATGATAGATAATAGATAGATAGATAGATAGATAGATAGATAGATAATAGATAGATAGATAGATAGATAGATAGATAATAGATAGATAGATAGATATGAGATAGATAGATAGATAGATAGATAGATAGATAGATATAGATAGATATGAGATAGATAATAGATATGAGATAGATAATAGATAGATGATAGATAATAGATATGAGAGATAGATAGGAGATAGATAGATAGGAGATAGATAGATAGATAATAGATAGATAGATAGATAGATAGATAGATAGATAGATAGATACTGTTAAGGTAGAGATACAAATGGATGAAGAGATAGAGATGGCGCAGACTGATAGATGTGTTTCTCCTTGGCCTTAGTTCACATTAATGACCCGCAGTGTTCGGTATTTTTTTCTGCATTAGTCGAGGTCACTTTATCTCAAGACAATGATGAGATGTTCTCCGGTTTATTAAGATGTTCTCCGTATGCAGATGAGTATAACAATGAGCCCTCATTTACATGTCATTAGCTCAGTGAATGGAGTGTAGAGTCATTTCTGGAAGTCCTTCGGCTCCTGACTGATCCTGACCTCATCTTAATGTCTGTTAATGACATAACCCGGGCTCATCCAGCCGCAGAGCATCCACATACAGTACAATGTACAGTAAAGGGCACATCGCCTATAAAACCTGAGGGCAACCAAGATGGCAGCTGTGACACATTGGGGTCCCCACCCAGCTTCCCCAGATCCCTGAATGGCCTCGCTATGCAGTGTCACATACTCCACCTCATATCACCCCTAATTAGGCAGATTTCACATTCAAAAGATACAGAGTGACAACCCCATGCTTGTCAACTCTCCTAGGAAAATGGGTGATCTCTCAGACTCCTGGAAGTCTGTATCAGGGACACGTCTGGCCTGCGGTATATGAAAAGGGGTGTCTTGTGTAGGGTCTGTATATAGGGGGTTCTGGTCTGGTGTCTGTATTAAGGTGTGGTCTGGGGTCTATGCAAAGTTTTTTTTGTTGTCCCGAGTCTTTATATCAGAGTTTCTGGTCTAGTGTCTGTGTTAGGGACTGGCCTGGGGTCTATGTAAAGGGGTGTTTTGTCTTAGGTCTGTATATAGGATGTTCTGGTCTAGTGTCTGTATTAGGAACTGGTCTGGGGTCTATGTAAATGCGTGTCTTGTCTTAGGTCTGTATATAAGAGGTCCAGATCTGGTGTCTGTGTTAGGGACTGGTCTGTGGTCTTTGTAAAGCGGTGTCTTGTCTTAGGTCTGTATATAGGATGTTCTGGTCTAGTGTCTGTATTAGGGACTGGCCTGGGGTCTATGTAAATGTTTCTCTTGTCTCAAGTCTTTATATCGGAGGTTCTGGTCTGGTGTCTTTGTTAGGGATTGATCTGGGATAAATGTAAATATTTCTCTTGTCTCAGGTCTGTATGTAGGAAGTTCTGGTCTGGTGTCTGTATAAGGGACTGGCCTGGGGTCTATGTAAAGAGGTGTCTTGCTTTCGGTCTGTATATAGGAAGTCCTGTTCTGGTGTCTGTATTAGGGACTGGCCTGGGGTCTATGTAAATGTTTCTCTTGTCTCAAGTCTTTATATCGGAGGTTCTGGTCTGGTGTCTTTGTTAGGGATTGATCTGGGATAAATGTAAATGTTTCTCTTGTCTCAGGTCTGTATGTAGGAAGTTCTGGTCTGGTGTCTGTATAAGGGACTGGCCTGGGGTCTATGTAAAGAGGTGTCTTGCTTTGGGTCTGTATATAGGAAGTCCTGTTCTGGTGTCTGTATTAGGGACTGATCTAGGGTCTATTAAAGGGGTGTCTTGTCTCGGGTCTGTATATAAGAGGTCCTGATCTGGTTTCTGTATTAGGGACTGATCTGTGGTCTATGTAAAGGGATGTCTTGTCTCGGGTCTGTATATAGGAAGTCCTGATCTGGTGTCTGTATTAGGGAATGGTCTGGGATACATGTAAAGAGGTGTCTTGTCTCGGGTCTGTATATAGGAGGCCCTGATCTGGTGTCTGTATTAGGAACTGGTTTGGGGTCTATATAAAGGGTTGTCTTGTCTGGGGTCTGTATATAGCTGGTTCTGGACTGATGTTCTCACTAATTAAGCATTAGTCTGGAGTCTGTGTTAATGGATGTCTGATCTGGGTTCTTTCTAAAGTTGGGACTGTTCTTAGGTTTGATAAAGAGGGGATCACATCCAGGACCTGTTGTATTGGCCTTAGGTCTGTAAAGGGGGTTCAGGTCTGTGGTAAATAGTAGGGGATCGTGTCTGGGCTCTGGAGTTCAGTATTCAATATTGATTTAAGACGTCTGAGGGGGGGGGGGCGGGTTTGGATCTTTATCTAGGGGGTCTGCTCTGTAAATAGTTAGGGGGTCTGTGGTCTGTAAACATTGTGGCTGTGATGAAAGGAGTCATACAGTATGTACTAGTTTTGATTCAAATAATCGTGGGCATGTCCAATGGGCATCTACCCCTGTCACTGATCACCGATAGCTCACATGCAGTCCTATGTAATACCACAGATAATTATATTCTTATACACTGACACATTGACAGACTGCCGTATCTATGGGACCATCTGGAACACCTTTAATCACAACGTATCTTTCACAAGATTACATTTTATCACCATTGCTAGACTATTGTAATACCCTTCCTGACCACATGGTGCGCAAGAGTGAATGTATTTTTTTCCCAACAATTTTCTAAAGTGCCACCTAGTGGTACACATGACTACTGCAGTCACCTGTAATGACTGCACTGTAAAGTGCAAAGAACCTTTCTTTGGTTTGGTAGAGCATATGGATGTCAGGCAAGGCGTCTTCTCCCTGGGACCCTCTCTTCATCTGCTAGGGAAGAGAGCCGCCTTAAAGGGGAGGTAGACTAATCCTGATAGGTGGTTGTCCACTCACTTAAATGGGCGCCATTGGAATTCTGTAAGTATTGAAACTTGTCTGACCAGCAAGTTCTAATGGAAGACAGGCTGCGGCAGGGGCCAGGGGCCAGGGGCTCTTTGTATAACACAGAATTGCCCATAGACTGCAAACATCTGAGAGCTCAAGAGACAGGACGGAAGATCTCACGATGTCTCATTGTGTTAATGAGGTTGAGTCATTTGGTGTGTCGAATTATAATATAATATGATGTAATTGAGTGGTTCCAAGGATGTAAGATGTGAAAAGCTCTAATTCTTCCCTTAACTATCTCTATAAAAATCATGAATTTATAAGCATCTGAAATCCTTAATCCTCATAATTACTGACAGGAATAATATCCGGACATTCCCTCATCTGTATAATATCGCACGATTACAGTTTAGCCATAAGTGGAGACAGTTGTGAAGGATTGTTCATGCTTCTGTAAAACTGTTCAGTGCTTTCCCCATTCCCTCCCTGTCTTCCTTTCTCCCTCTGTCATTCCTTTACTCTTTCTATTTTCTTTATCTATTCTTCCATATGTATTACCTTCCCCCTCCCTCTTCTCATTCTCCAACACTTTCTCCCTTCCTTCCTACCTCCTTTTCTTCTATCAATCCTTTTCCCCTCTTTCCTTTAAAGATTTCTTACTTCCACATTTTTATTTTTATTTCTTTTCTCTTCCTTTCATTCCTGTCCACTCTTCCCTTCCTTACTTCTTGCAATGTGTAATTTCCTTTCCTTACTTCTCTTTAATCTCTTTAATATCCTACTTCATCCCCCCTTCCATGCTTAATGCCTCTCTTGTTCCCATCCTTTTCCTCCACTTTACCTTCCCTTTAACCCAAGTTCTCTTTTTTACTTCTGTTCCTTCCTTCCCTTTTATTCCCTTCCTTCCTTCCATCTTTCGTTCCTTCCTTCATTTTGTATCTTGTTTTCTTCCATTGTTCATTCCTTTCCATAAAAATTCCTTCCTTCTGAAGTTCTCTCATTTTCCTCTTCCCCTTATTTCTTCCAATTCCTTCCTTATTTCCTTTCTTGTTTTCTTCCATTGTGCCTTCCTTTCCTCTCCTTCTTTTATACATTTCTTCCTTCTGACATTCTTTTTCCCTTTTCTATTCCTTTCAGTCCCACCCACTCTTTCCTTTCTTATTTCTTCCTTTGCTTTATTTTCTTATCTTTTACTTTCCTTACTTCTCTTTCTTATCTTACTTTATCCCCTCCATCCTTAATGTGTCTCTTCTTTAGTTTACATCCTTCTCCCCTTCCTTTCTTTATTCTTCATTTCTTTTCTTTCCTCTTCCCCTGCTTTATTTTTTTTGGTTCCTTCCTTCCTTCTCTCCTTCCTTCCTTCCCTCTCTCCTTCCTTCCTTGCCTCTCTCCTTCCTTCTTTTCCTTTTACTTCTTTCCTTCCACTTTACTTTTTATATTAGATAAGGAGAATTTATGAAGTAAAATAGGCAAAAAGGAGATAAGAAAATGTTTAATAGTTCACGTCTCCTTTGTTTCTCGTATTTCAGCCTCCAGTATCCTGTGGGGGAACTATGGTTCCATACTGGGAAATTACCACTAATGTTCTATCGGTACTAGACCCATGTTAGGGAACTATATAAAGATTCTTTTTTTTACCTGCGCCCCCATGACAACACTGCATGTCTTAAGTTCCCCTCTCCTGTGTGCCGCCAGCTCAGTGATTTCATAGGGACACTCACAGGAACCAGTTCAGATGACATTTTCCTAGTATAACAGTTAGAATTGTCCCTATGATAACACTGCCAGAGCTTAGGGGCAGGAAGCTTTGCTACTTGTGTCATTTGGACCCAAGTGTAATCCAGACTTAAAGTAACTGGTCCGTCGACCTATCTCATACACGTGGATCATACCAGCGAATGAAGAGCCTGAGGCGTCCAACACGTCGAAGGAGCCGATACAGATCGTGGATCAACCCGAGCCGCGGGAAGAAAAACTCATCATGGCATTCTGTGGGAGTTATGTCTCCATCAGAGGAGGGAAGGGAGGCCGACCTGTTCCATCACATACCTCATAGAAACCTATTGTTGCAAATCTGAAAAAATTGCTCCCTGCCCCATTACAAAGACTCCTCCTTGCATTCCTTATACCACCCTTAAAGGCTTTGTACACCTTTGGGGGCAATACTAATTTTGAGCTAAAAATCATCTTTTTGTAAATTGGTCTTTATTAAAAATATGGAATCCTTTTCTCTGTACAGAGCTGAGATGCTCTATTGGCAGGATCTGATTTTTTTCTCTCTGCTCCGTCAGTCTGGGAGCTGACGGGCTCCTTATCTCTGCTCTCAGACATTATAGACACTCATTGTAGCTCAGTTCTTACCTTACTGATAAGAATGTGGCTTAAATAAGTGTTTATGACCTCAGTAGTTTAGAGATAAGGGTTATTAGATGACAGTAAAAGTACCAGTCACACAGTTAGAAAAACAGTTAACCCTTTGTGACAGAATGGCTTAATATTATTAATAAAGGCCAATTGAAAATAGGATTTTTAACCAAAAATGAGTAACATGATACAGCTGTCACAGTAATAATGATATGTACCTCTAGATGGCGCTTCATAAAATTGTAGGACCTATTTTGAAAGAAAGTACATTAACTCTTGCACACCATGTGGTCAGGAAGGGTATTGCAGGGATGGGTAAGTTTTCTTTTGGTGACATATTTGACAATCTAAGGGATTGAGTATCTTTTATGTCAGGTCCCCCTAATAGTTTCCTGAATGATTCCAGACTTTCATGAGGGGTTTGCAACGAAGAGTAGACAATCATTGTAGCTGGCCGTATGCTGGCGGGCTGCTTTGGACCATTGTCTACAGACCACCGGTGCCTTTTCATGACATGAATGAGTAAGACAGATGTTGGCTAATAATGGCAAGTATCTGTTCTCCAGCCTGGAGAGTCCTGATATCTACTGTGGTTGGGGTTGACGTAAGAGCTGGTGCCACTTTCATGTTTTGCTAGTTTTCCTTGAACAAAATGTACTGGTAACATGAGCAATATCATTTTTAATCTCTGAGAAGCTTTCATCCGCTCGACTGGTAGCACATCATATCTCCAGGTGATGGGGTCAATGGCTGACCTGAGCCTCAGGCTAATAGATTCCTGGGCTGATGTCTTCTCCTGTCAGAGGATATCTCCTCACTCTGATCATACATCTCTCTACTGATTCTGACCATGACCTGGATGGGAGGCAGATGATTGGTCCGGATATCTGCCCACAACTGCTTCTACCAGAGCAGAGAAAATGCTAAGAGAGTCCATCACCACTTATACTGGCCAAAGAAGAACCTTGTCTGGAATCACTGATAATCCAGAACAGACTCATCTTAAATCAACAGGAAAACTCATACATTGCTTTGATGATCATGCATTATATAATTTCTTATACTCCAGTCACAACCAGAGCTGCATTCAGGATTCGATAGATGCCCCTCTAGCAGCTTAGCAGTGATTTTTTCCTGTGCACGGTAATGATGATCATCAAGAGTATAAAGTCCAAAACATCTCCAACAAGTACAGACACAAAACCAACAAGAAGGTGTAAACTCAGCTGAACTGCAGCTCTGTATGTGAATGGAGCATAATACATATGATAAGTAAAGCCTAGTGCGTTCTGTGGAGACTGAATCGGGAGCTGAGCTACGTCCTCGTAGTTCTGGTGACACCGCCTTGTATTTCATAACACGGTCTGAATGGAGGAAGAGATTCCGGTACAAGAGCTGACACTCTAATCCTGTGCACAGCTTGTCAAAGAATGAACAAGAGGGAAGAACTGACAGGATCCATCCCAGATCCGGGCCCCTGGGAGCCAGACGTGTCAATTACTTTCATTTTCACCTTTATATCCGATCCCAAATATTGAGAGTAATCATTTATTAATGAAGTGCACAATGTAATCTATTATTTATCTATCTATCTATCTATCTATTATCTATCTCATATCTATCTATCTCATATCTATCTATCTATCTATCTATCTATCTATCTCATATCTATCTATCTATCTATCTATTATCTATCTATTATCTATCTATCTATCTATCTATCTATCTATTATCTATCTATTATCTATCTATCTATCTATCTATCTATTATCTATCTATCTATCTATCTATCATCTATCTATTATCTCATATCTATCTATCTATTATCTATTATCTATCTATTATCTATCTATCTATCTATCTATCTATTATCTATCTATCTATCTATCTATCTCCTATCTATTATCTATCTATCTATCTATCTATCATCTATCTATCTATCTATTATCTATCCCATATCTATCTATCTATCTATCTATTATCTATCTATTATCTATCTATCTATCTATCTATCTATCTATCTATCTATCTATCTATTATCTCATATCTATCTATCTATTAATCTATCTATCTATCTATCATCTATCTATCTATCTATCTATCTATTATCTATCTATCTCATTCTATCTATTATCTATCTATCTATCTATCTATCTCATATCTATCTATCTATTATCTATCTATCTATCTATCTATCTATCTATCTCATATCTATCTATCTCATATCTATCTATCTATCTATCTATCTATCTATCTATCTATCTATCTATCTATTATCTATCTATCTCATATCTATCTATCTATCTATCTATTATCTATCTATCTATCTATCTATCTATCTATCTATCTATTATCTATCTATCTATCTATCTATCTATCTATTATCTATCTCATATCTATCTATCTATTATCTATCTATCTATTATATATCTATTATCTATCTATTATATATCTATCTATCTATTATCTATCTATCTATCTATCTATCTATTATCTATCTATCTATCTATTATCTATCTATTATCTATCTATCTATCTATCTATTATCTATCTATCTATCTATCTATCTATCTATCTATCTATCTATCTATCTATCTATCATCTATCTATTATCTATCTATCTATCTATCTCATATCTATCTATCTATCTATTATCTATCTATCTATCTATCTATCTATCTATCATCCATCCTTGTCGACCACATTTTCTGCAGTTTTCACTCTCCTATCTGTTCCCAGAAAACACGTGATAAATATAGGATACGACGACACGATCAAGTTTTTTTATGCGGTTTTTGAAGCCAAATCAGATGTGGATCCCAAACAGGGAACAGACACTGAGAACAGATCCGACGTCTTCTCCTCTTTTCAGAACCCACTCCTGGTTTGGCTTCAAAAACTGCATAGAAGAACCTGACGGTGTGGATGGCCCCTAACGGATCCGTTATCAGCAGCATACTGATTGCTGTGCCTGGTGATCTGCGGGGCGGCTGCAGCACCCACCGGACCGGCGCAGTCCCTCTTATGACATCACAGACATCACCCGTCGTGTGATCCTCCATATTCGCTGACTGCTCATTACAACTCTCCTTAGCTAAAGATGAAAAGCGACCACTTTCTTGGAAGACGCGTGAATGGGCCATTATCTCACTGGCGACCTCTGGGTTACACTGGCGAATCGGCAGGATGATGGGAACATTACGGTAAATGCACACACAACAATAGCTGCCGTATTCTGCACCTTCATTTACCGGGATAAATGGGCCCAATTTCCTGTTTACGGCTCTGCTGATGGGGGATAATGGAGTCCTGCTCCAGGGGCCCTCGGTGTTGGCGCAGCTGGCGGACTGGTAATACTCCTCCATCACAGTCAGCGAACACGCCATTAGTATGGGTCATATTGATAATCAGCTATCATATCCGTCACCGGGTGATGCTCCCGTTCTAAATTGCACAATGGCTATCCTCCCGCTCTCCCCGAGCTTACAGTATAACTCCTTCGACAGTAGAAATCTGCATAGGATGAAGTCATTGCATGTAAGAGCATAAAGACAGAGCAACGGGATCCTAGCACTTAAAGGGGCTGTGTCACGAAACATATTGTACGCATTTCCACCCAGAACCTGGATCTAAATACTTTTGTAATTGCAAGTAATTAAAAATGTAGTATAGCTGCTGAGCTACTCAATATAATGTATCTGTATAGCGCCACCTGCTGCTTGTTCTTTTCCTTATTTTTTGTCCGTCTCACTAAGGTGGTCGCACACGCTCTGTTGAAATCTGCAACTGCCACAGCTTCTAACAGAACATATGGCAGGGAGAGAGCTACAGCAGAAAGGACACGCCCCATCATCAGTTGACCGGCTGAAGATAATCTAGCAGTAGAATCAGAGCAATGAATGGGGAGATCACAGATGTTACACCTGCCTCTGTCCTCGGGCGGAATTAAGTATATAAGTCTAGCAAATAAGAGAAAGTTCAGAAGGTGAAGGATACAGATACAGACACAAGAAATTCAATCTTCGCGTTATGTGCCCTTCATCGGGCCAGACTCTTGGTAGCAGACAATTTCCTGCTGGAAGTAGAAGTTCCCAGCTTATACTTTCCACACAAAACTCTGTCCTTGATGCCATGGAGACTGGTAAACAAGTGAAGGACACGACCGCTGTCTGGCATAACCCGCTGTTACATAAGGAGTTGTAGATTTTGTGTGTCCAAAAGTGAGAAATGGAAGCGCAAAATATTTTTTTCTTATTTTCCTCCTTTCAATTAAAACCTGGGTTGCGTCTTATCAGCAGGTGCGTCTTATAAAGCGAAAAATATGGTATATGGCTTTGCCGAATTTTAAAAAAAAAATTCGCTTTGTGACGAATTACTGCTAGTGGGTCCAACGACAGGGAGCTGCTATAGCGACGCCCCCTGCCATTGTAACCCTCAGATGCCGCGTTCATACATGATCGCAGCATCTGAGTGTAAAAATGGTGTGTAATCAACATTCAAATAATTTAATTAAACTAACCGCGTCCATTTGCTCGTGACGGGCCGGCCGCCGCTATCTTGCTTGAAGATCTGGCGCGAAATTTCACTCAGGCGAGAGATTACGTCATCACGCCGGCCGACGTGGTGACGTCATGCGTCACCGCGCATGGGATTTCGGCCGAGATCTTCAATCAAGATGGCGGCTGGCGGCCCATCGCGAGCAAATGGACGCGGTAAGAATGAATTATTTTTGCTTTTTATACTATTTCAGGTTAATCGATTCGCTTATACGAAGCACGAGGAAATTCGGTTTCGAGGCGAATCGAATTTATCCTGAAATTCGAATCGAATTCCACTTTGTGGGATTCGATTCGCTCAACTCTACTATTTATCTATGTCATATCTATCTATACCTCAACACTATCTGTCGCGTGTTTGTCCAGAATTTAGTTGACGTAATAAAAGGCGTCAACTCATTTTTTTTTTTTAACAAAATTGCAAAAATGTTCCAAATAATTAAAGTTCCCTTCAGCGCACTGACCCTGGTGCAGAAGACGCCCGGGTGGCAGCTGATGGCAGTGAGGTCTGAAGGTACCGGCAGTCATACATTTGTCCTGACATAGTTAGCTGACTTAGACATTGGATACAATGTTGCAATCTCTGATATTTGTTGGCTTTATGTTTGTTGCAAGTTGTTTTGTGTTGCACTATCCCTCATTATGGATTCCTAATCACGTTGCTTTTTGTGCGCTGTTATCCTGAAGTATTTTCCGCGTTCTGCCCATTACCCGACTCCTGGTATCGCAGCTGTAGAGTAATCGCACTGCCGAGATGTTGTCATACTGTAATTAATGCGTCACAATGAAACAATTACTGGAAGAACAGACCATTTCGGATAAGTGCATAGGTCTGCCTCATTTAATTAGGCTATGGAAAATCAACCGAGATTGCCTTCGGCCCAATCAATAACAATAAAAACCATCGTCTGTGGGAGGTTGCAAAATTTCGCTCTAGTTCAGCTCTTTAGAATGGGCTGAGGTTTATTGTCCATGTAGAGCAGAATGTTATGTACAAAGTTGGATTGAAAAGTAGATAAAGTGAGACTGATCCTAAACATATCACATGTAAATGTCCCCCTGTAGGATCGGGCGGGGGGGTCGCATCAGAGGAGACGAGTAACTGGTACTTAACATGCACCCTATAATTATCCTCCCACTGCGAGGGACACCAGGATCAAAGCTCTAGGTGTAAATTCAGAAAGCAGCGCAGGAAGTCTGGGAGCCAGATAGAAAGTATCAGGTCCTGGGTTTGTGTCTGGGGAGGGGAGGGAGGTGGAGCTGCATGTGAGAGCAGGAAGAAAGATCGGTGCATTTTTCCTAATAGGCCTGTCCCATCAGATCAGGGATGCTCAACCTGCGGCAAAACTACAACTCCCACCATGCCGTACTAGCTGTAGGTTGTCCAGGCATGCTGGGAGTTATAGTTTTTCAACAGCTGCAGGATGGGCATCGCTGCATTATATTATGCATGACAAGTGTCTGATTTGCAGGGGTCCGACCGCTGGGGCCTTGGCCAATCACAAGATAGGGGACCCAGAGCTCCCTGATTGAATGGAGCAGCGGTCACCCATTCACATTTCTAAGACTGTACTTGTACTCTGCTCTCTCCGGTGGTCCCATAGAATGAAATGGAGTGACAGCTTGCATTCAAACACAGAATTATGGGCCCCCATTTCCATGACTGCCAGTGGACCCCTACCAATTTGGCACATCCCATTATTATGTAATAATAGGACAGCACCTTAAAAGGGGTCCTCTGGTCCCATAACAAATGTTATTTATTCGTCTAAAGTACCCCAAACAATCAAAAATTTTTCCCCATGCACCTTGTCTTCATGTCAGCCCTTTCCTTCCCCTGTTCTCGGCATCACTGCATCCTGGCAAAATGTTTACATGCAGAACTTCCTGTTTTCATCAGCTTCCTGCTGAGTTCAGAAACCAGTACCAGAATCCTTTGCTCTGTAATCTTTCACAGGACTTGTTCCATCTGCCACACTGCTCCTTCTGCAGTGGCGACACCCCCTACACCTCCAGGCAGTAGCCATGTCCCCAACCCATTCCATGACTGTAAGGTGGAGCAAGCTCTGTGAAAGTTCACCAGGGAAACATCCTGCCAGGATGCAGTGATGCCGAGAACAGGGGAAGGAAAGTGCTGACATGAAAAAGAGGTATACGGGGCAAAAATATGGGACCTGAGAAATCGCTTTAAATTGGATGGTTATGAAGTTATGCAGTCTGTTCTGTTGCTGCCCAACCTATATGTTTACTGTCATACAGTATGAAAGTAGCCATAACGATCAGCTAATTATCAGTGACATACAGTATGGTATCCAAATAACAGTGCCCTATGATGACTAAATACAGTATCTTCCATACAGTTGACATTAACCACCGCTCTGCTGTGCATCTGCTAACATACACTGGAAAAACAGCATATCATAGCTAAAAAGCAGTGCCTCATAATGTAAATACCGCCATACAGTGCCATTAAACGTATAAATAATGCTGCCATACTGTTGATATGTCTGAGGCGCTCCAAAACTTTGCTGTGAGTTATAAAAGAAGAAGATTGTATTGGAGACCTCACAATAGGTTGTATGCAGAGTCCGCTAATTCTCTGCCACACAAGCCGTTCCCTTATTATCTGTCAAGAGGAACATTTTAGAGGTGAGGTTTATACCAATTGCTTTCACAGCAGGACAGTTAATGAATATAGACAAGTCCAGACAGTTAATACCTTTGTCTAGCAATGAAGCCAGCACAGGTGGCAGTGCCGGGGACGCAAGTGCCAAATACGCTATGCATGGCTGCCAAGTTTGAGCCACATCAAGATTATAAATATATTTTTTCCCTAAAATGTCTCAGAAACGTTCAAAATGTCAAAAAAATAACAAAAACGGAAATATGCAGAACAGGAAAAGCTGGCAGGCGTAAGTCTTTTTTTTTTTTTTTAGAGATTTAATGACAGTGTCCAATGCCAATCTGCTGCATCTACAGCCAGGAGGAAAATATCATATGTTAAAGAGTAGGCTGAGTAAATGTCAACAAGTTATAAAATATCCACCCAGGACTGTGCAGAGATCAAATAAACACCAATATACCGCATCGTGAGGTAAATCCTCAACAAAGTCATATTACACTTCAATATGAGAGGGAACAGATGAGAAAAAGGCGGAGAAATTAAACTTCCAGGGACTCCTTTATGAGCATTTTTTGTGCATAGGGGGCAGTATTATAGTAGATATATTCTTGTACATAGGAGCAGTATTATAGTAGTTATATTCTTGTACATAGGAGCAGTATTATAGTAGTTATAGTCTTGTACATAGGAGCAGTATTATAGTAGTTATATTCTTGCACATAGGAGCAGTATTATAGTAGTTATATTCTTGTACATAGGAGCAGTATTATAGTAGTTATATTCTTGTACATAGGGGCAGTATTATAGTAGTTATATTCTTGTACATAGGAGCAGTATTATAGTAGTTATAGTCTTGTACATAGGAGCAGTATTATAGTAGTTATATTCTTGTACATAGGAGCAGTAATATAGTAGTTATATTCTTGTACATAGGAGCAGTATTATAGTAGTTATATTCTTGTACATAGGAGCAGTATTATAGTAGTTATATTCTTGTACATAGGAGCAGTATTATAGTAGTTATATTCTTGTACATAGGAGCAGTATTATAGTAGTTATATTCTTGTACATAGGAGTAGTATTATAGTAGTTATATTATTGTACATAGGAGCAGTATTATAGTAGTTATATTCTTGTACATAGGAGCAGTATTATAGTAGTTATATTCTTGTACATAGGAGCAGTATTATAGTAGTTATATTCTTGTACATAGGAGCAGTATTATAGTAGTTATATTCTTGTACATAGGAGGCAATTTTTATTGTAAAAAACAAGACAAATACAGTTACATGAACAAAGTTTCACTTCAGTTCAAAAACATAAATTACATTCAGTGTTCGTAAATGATTACTCCACTATAGAAAACACAAAAACATTTTTAACTTAAAAAAACATCCTATAGTACAACCGAACAATAAGAGAACCATTTCTAATCCAGATGTACATTTCTCCACAATATTTTGTTGTTCTGGTTCTTACTTATCTCCAATGACCTGATCCACCTGAGTTCAGACAGTATTTGGCTGACTGTTGTTGTGTGTTGGAAGGCCTCACTGTGTAGGGACACTCGAGTTCTTGCATGCCAGTGGTAATACCTAATGGTGGATATTATTATATATAGCGTACCCTTGTCGATGTTACCATTAGTAGATGGAATACCATAGATAATCTCAGGATACTTTAGGGACTGCAACCTTGGGATTCTTAAATTGCCAGAGACTTCTGTCCATATTTTCCTTCCTCCCGAGCACTCCATTATGAAATGTTCCATGGTCTCTTCTTGTGGACATCCCAGAGGACACTTCCTATCTGACTGAGATAGGTACTTCAAATTACCTCTGACAAAGAGCCTCCCGTGTAGTGACAACCAGGCAATGTCATACAGTTTAGCAGGAAGTCTCTTCCCATTGAGGAACCTCAGACTTTCCTGCCGTGTGGTGGTCGGACAATCCCTCAGAGCAAGGGGAGAACAAAAGAAGTCCCTACATATCTTATTGTATAGTTCTTTCCTGGTCTTACTCATGATGAAAGACTTCTCTAGCCTCCACTTCCTGACACACTTCAGGGCATAGTCCAGGTACTGGGGGAGGTAGTCACTCGTCCTTCTCCTCCTCTTGAGACTGTCGCCTCGCACCCAAGATTCTGCAAAAGGCAATATCCAATCCCTGACACTATTCACCCACAGGGAGCTGTTCTCCGAGTCCAGGCCACCAAAATTGACTTTTAGAAACATGGAGTCAAAGAACACCCTTGGATTTATCATATCCAGCCCACCCTCTCTCCTCTGCAGGTATGTTATACCCCTCTTTATTAGGTTCAACCTGTTCCCCCAAAGAAGCTGGAAGAACAGGCTAAAGAGCCTAGCCGAGAAAGATTCTGGCAAAGGAAAAATGATAGATATATATAGGAAGACAGGGACCAGATAAGTCTTTAACATTTTGACCCTTTCTCTATAGGTCAGCCTCCAGTTCTTCCATCGCTGAACCTTTGCATTTCCGGCTTCCAATTTATCTTCCCAGTTTATCCTGGCATTATCGTCCCTCCCAAATTTAACCCCTAAGATCTTAATATAGATGGAGGCTTTCGTAAATTGTGGCAGATCAAAGTCTGGATCAGAACTTAGTGTCCAGAAAGCTTGACTCTTCTCAAGGTTGACCAGAGACCCTGAGGCCTCCGAGTAGCTTCTGATGGCTGCAGACAACATCTTCACCTCATGAGGCTCAGATATCACCACGGTAACATCATCCGCATAGGCGACAACACTCAGGGGCAGGCAGTGGTGGACCGGCACCCCCTGAAAATCACACTCCTGCAGTGACCTCAGGAACGGGTCTAAGGCAAACACATACAGCAGTGGACTCAGCGGGCAACCCTGTCTCACCCCTGCCTCAACCCTGAACGTGCCCCCCTGCCAACCATTGATCAGAGGAAAGCTCTCTGCCTCTCTGTACAAAGTCTTCAGCCAATCGATAAATTGTCCCGGAATACCGTACTTTGACAAAGTGGCCCATAGATACTCATGGTCTACTCTGTCAAAAGCTTTAGCCTGGTCCAGACCTACAACATATCTCCCACACCTCAGGGCTTTACATCTCTCAAACATCTCCCTTATCGAGATGACTGCTCCAGAGATGTTCCGCCCTTTTACTGTGCCGAACTGACAGCCTGACAACAGTGCCTGGGACAAACAAACTAACCTAGAGAACAAAATTTTCGCCAGAATCTTCCTGTCGACATTCAAGAGGGCAATCGGCCTCCAGTTCTTGATATCACTAGGCTCTTTCCCTTTAGACAGCAGAATTAAGGAGGACACCCTCATGGACGGAGGCATCAGGTGACTTTCTAGACAATTTTTGAACGCGTCCACGAGGATTGGAGCTAAGTGGTCTCTGAACTTCTTATAAAATTCTGCGGTAATACCATCTGGACCTGGTGCCTTCTTCAGATGTAACTGATCAATGGCCTCTTTGACCTCATCCACCGTTAATTCTGCTGTTAAAGGAGAAAAATCCAAATTTTTAGTATCAGGGCCTGGAGTTGCCTCCAAGAATTGAGCCATCTTTTCTTTATCCAAAACCTTCTTCTGAAATAAGTCAGCATAGTAGGATCTCACCACCCCCAGGATACCCTCCCGAGATTCCTGCAAAACACCCTGGGAATCAGTGAGACCTGCAACAGATTTATTAGCCACACGCTCCCGGCAGTTCTCAAAGGGATCAGGAGACCCTAAGGTCCCATAATCCCGTTCAAGAACCAGGGAGGTGTACCTGTTGTACTGATACTGCCTCATCTCAGATTTCAGTCGGTTTATCCTTCGTTGGTCCCCCCCATCTGCCGAATACAGTGACTCCAATTCTTTCCGCAGCTTGAGATACTGGCTATATTTACTCTTCCCTTTTTTTAAAGACAGTCTCTTTAAGAGGGATCTGATCTCATCCTTGACGTCCTCCCACCAGTCAGCCACGTTTTCGTAAAAATCCATTCTCTCTAGCTGATCTTCAAGAAGGGAGTGGATGCAACTCTGGATGTAAGGATCATCCAAGAGGCTGGAGTTGAGTTTCCATGACCCTCTCCCGAGATCAGGGCGCTTGGTGGCTCCCAAACAGAAGTACAAAGCTAGGTGGTCAGAATAAGGGACAACTTTCTCTCTCCTCTCACTGATGTTTTCAGAAGGACTCACCAGAGCTAAGTCTATCCGACTACTTCTGCCAGCACAAGAATAAGTGAACTTTGGCTTTCTACCACCACATGCAAACACATCGGACAGACCAGCCTGAAGAATCATCCTGTTCAGGACCTTAGAATCTCTAGTAAGCGGCCTGTCAGTAGGTCTGTCACTGGGCATCATAACAGCATTAAAGTCCCCCGCCATGACCACAGGAAAAGATGTGAACAGGTATGGCTTTACCTCATTAAAAAGGTCAGTCCTCTCAGTCACTGTCTGTGGACCATAGATATTGATGAATCGGAGCCTTCTACCTCGGATTGTGACCTCCAGGACCAGACACCTTCCCATGGAAACCTCTGTTAATCTATGTATGGTCACATCCCTGGTGTTAAACAGTATGGAGACCCCAGCATATGGTTCCACAGCCAGCGACCAGAAGGAAGGACCAGACTGCCATTCTCTCTCTGCCTCTCGTACTAGACCCAAAGTATTTAGATGGGACTCCTGCAAGAAGAAGACATCGGCATCCAGATACTTCAGATGTTCATACACAGCATGCCTTGTTCTCCTCACTTTCATGCTATTTACGTTGCTGGAAATGACTTTAATATAAAAATCAGCCATTAAAATAAAACAAAGTGGAAGAAACAGAGAGATGGACCCCATCATCATATATCAGAGTCTGAGCACTCCCGCTGACCCCCACCAGTTTCCATGTCTGAATCATACTGTTCCTCAACTTGAAAAGGTCTCTTTTTAGAAGGAGGATCATCACTTGGGTCCTCATCATACTCGGCCATCATACGTTTTAACTCACTTTCCATTTCTGCCTCTGCGTCTGACTCCGACAAGACACTGAATCTATTGGCGGTCACTGTCCCATCTGGTCTACTGTCCACTTTCACCTTACTTGGCTTTCGGACAGTGGTCCACTCACCCTCAGGCTTACGGCTGGACTTATCTTTTTTCTTTCTTTTAGGCTGCTTATTCTCCCCAGTGGTGAACACTGGAGCAGAAGAAGAGACAGCCTCTGTGTCTACAGCCTGTGTGACCACCTCCATGTTCCCCTCAAAGATATCCGACTGGGGTTGGGTTTGTACTGGATCACTGTCTGGTAAGTCCTGTTGAGGCTCTGGCCCTGTTGGTACTGACCCCGATAACAACGTGTCCTCCTCTAGGTCATCTATCCCTTCTGGTAAGTCATCATCAGGAAAGTCCTTGCTTATGTTGTGCCAGGCGATGGGACAGTCCCTGTGGGAATGACCAATCGTACCACACAAATTACACCTAATGACCTGGCAGTTGGCACTGACATGACCAATCTCATCGCACAGGTTGCACTTCACCATGGTGCACGCACTCGCTAAGTGACCGGTCTTCCCACACTTAAAGCACTTTCTAGGCTGACCCGCGTAGAAGCACACACCCTTCTCCCTGCCAATGAAGAAAGAATTGGGCAGATGTTGGGTTATATTGTGGTGCTGATGGAGCTTCACCAAGACCTTCCACCCCCCAGTCCAGATACCGTCTTCATCTCTGGTTTTAGTGAGTTCGGACATAAGGTCACAATGTCTCCTCAGCCAAACTACAATGTCCTGGTGGGGAACCGACTCATTCCAGAAGATGATGGTGACGTTAACAGTATCTGGCTTAGAGATGGGGATAAAACTGAACTTATTCCAGCCTTCTTCTTCCCTGAACCTGGTGAAGCTAGCCCAGAAGAGATCGAGATCAGACATAAGCTTAAAGCTGATGTCAAAACCCTGCCTGTCCGGGAGGTTTATGACAGCCAGGATGTTGGATGGCTGGAAGCCCATTTGCTTACATAGCAGCTCTCTGATGACATACCTCCTATCGGGCAGCTCTTCCTTGGTACCTCTATGCTTGAACCTGACCACGTTCCTCCTCTTAAAAGCCTGGCCGGTATAACTGGTGTTTGACCTAAATGATGGTGAGCCACGGCTCCAGGCATTCCCAGAGGAGGTGTGACCAGGTCCACTATTTTGCTGTCCTTGTGAGCCTTGTGTAGGCTGCTGGCCTCCTGTACTAGGGGGTTCTGGTGCTGTCTGTGTAACTAACGGGGGAAACTCCTGTACATTAGATTGTACTGACCCCTCCACACCATCAGTGTCACCAACATTAACAGAGGGATCCACAGACTGGCCTGATTCCCCAGAGGATCCCAGATCCCAAACAGACTGTGGTGCACCCTCCCCTGACAGAGCAGTATCACATAGCGTATTATCACACACAGTATCATCAACATCATCAGACACTTGAATGTTCTTAGCAGTATCCTCAGACACCTGAATATGCTCAGCAGTACTGTCCTGTACATGGATGTCCTCAGCAGTACCGCCCTGCACAGCACAGTCCTGAGGACCTGGCTCAGTAATAGCAGTTTCATGTGCTGCTGCACTGTTACCTTCTGTTAGGAGTCCACAGTCCATGTGCTCAGTGCTGCCCCCAGACTCTTGTGGTGACTGCACTGCTGCTACAGGGTTACCTTCAGGTAACAGGCCACATTCCTCCTGCAGAGTAGTGGATGCTGGGACTTGTAGTGCCATGCTAGGAACTGCTTCAGGTGCTTGCTGCTGCTGGACGCTTGCTTCCCCTTTGTACAGACTTCCTTCTTTAAAGGAAAAATTTGCTGGCTGCAGTAAGGGTTTTCCATGGGACTGCCGGGCGCCATCTTGGAAAAAATCTGATACAAAGCGCTGCTGGTTCTTATAAGTCTCTCCAACTGGTCCTAGTTGTTCCAGGACAGAGTCCATCTCCCTTACGGTGCCAGCGAGCTGTATGGCCAGGGAGCTCAGCTTGCGGTCGTGCAGCTCCTGGTGGTCAGGGTTTGCTGCCTTCAGCTTGTACATGCAGTCTATCTGCTTCTGAAGCTGCAGTTTCTCTCTTCTCAGAGTCTCCATTCTCTGCACCAGTGCTGGGATTTTGTCAGCGAGGCTCAGCTCAGGTGCGCGCTCTCCCCCTCCAGCAGACTGTCCATTGCTGGGTATTGCAGGCTGTGGACTCACAGGTGTAGTGGCTCCGCTTGTGTCCAGCCCAGGTCTCTGCACTGCTGGTAAAGACACTTGTGGCTTTGGACTTGTTGCGGTCACTGCGGTGGGGGCACAATCCCCAGTTTGGAGACCGGCTCCCAGGTTTTCTCCAGTGGCTGCACCTGGTAACCTTCCTGCTTTACCTTCTTTGGTTTCATCCACACTTTTTGCATCTTTCTTGCTGCTGCTCCCAGATCTCGTACGGTCAGAAGTTATCAGGACATTTTGCTGCAGATTTTGCTGTATGGTCTGTCTCTCCAGAGAAGTTCTTCTCTGTCTGCATGGGGAGGGTGAGGGCTGCACACCTTCCGGCCGCAATGGAGTCTTCACCTCCTGCACAATCTGCTGGCCTCTTCCCTCAGGGTGTTCTGGACGCTGCACATTCACACTGGTCGATGGCTTCATCACACTCTTACTTACTGCGGCTGCTTTCTTTTCTGCTGTTACTTTCTTTACTTCTTGGCTTCTTCCTCCATAAAGACTGCTGACACCTTGACTTGGACCGCTGACGACATTACCGCTGACATTCATTTTCTTCACAAGAACTTTGGGATTTTCATCCACAGGTTGAGATGTCTGGGAATTGTTTCCCAGAGTAGGCCTTGGAGCAGGGGCCTTGCCTGGGGAGTATCCCCGCCCAGGGTGACCCCTCCCTGGGCTAGCTCCTGACATGAGGAGAACCACCTACACACGTCCTCTCAGCTAGGAGGCAGTGTTATAGTAGTTATATTCTTGTACATAGGAGGCAGTATTATAGTAGTTATATTCCTGTACATAGGAGCAGTATTATAGTAGTTATATTCTTGTACATAGGAGCAGTATTATAGTAGTTATAGTCTTGTACATAGGAGCAGTATTATAGTAGTTATATTCTTGTACATAGGAGGCAGTATTATAGTAGTTATATTCTTGTACATAGGAGGCAGTATTATAGTAGTTATATTCTTGTACATAGGAGCAGTATTATAGTAGTTATATTCTTGTACATAGGAGTAGTATTATAGTAGTTATATTCTTGTACATAGGAGACAGTATTATAGTAGTTATATTCTTGTACATAGGAGCAGTATTATAGTAGTTATATTCTTGTACATAGGAGTAGTATTATAGTAGTTATATTCTTGTACATAGGAGCAGTATTATAGTAGTTATATTCTTGTACATAGGAGCAGTATTATAGTAGTTATATTCTTGTACATAGGAGTAGTATTATAGTAGTTATATTCTTGTACATAGGAGCAGTATTATAGTAGTTATATTCTTGTACATAGGAGCAGTATTATAGTAGTTATATTCTTGTACATAGGAGCAGTATTATAGTAGTTATATTCTTGTACATAGGAGCAGTATTATAGTAGTTATATTCTTGTACATAGGAGCAGTATTATAGTAGTTATATTCTTGTACATAGGAGCAGTATTATAGTAGTTATAGTCTTGTACATAGGAGCAGTATTATAGTAGTTATATTCTTGTACATAGGAGGCAGTATTATAGTAGTTATATTCTTGTACATAGGAGCAGTATTATAGTAGTTATATTCTTGTACATAGGAGCAGTATTACAGTAGTTATATTCTTGTACATAGGAGGCAGTATTATAGTAGTTATATTCTTGTACATAGGAGCAGTATTATAGTAGTTATATTCTTGTATATAGGAGCAGTATTATAGTAGTTATATTCTTGTACATAGGAGGCAGTATTATAGTAGTTATATTCTTGTACATAGGAGCAGTATTATAGTAGTTATATTCTTGTACATAGGAGCAGTATTACAGTAGTTATATTCTTGTACATAGGAGGCAGTATTATAGTAGTTATATTCTTGTACATAGGAGCAGTATTATAGTAGTTATATTCTTGTATATAGGAGCAGTATTATAGTAGTTATATTCTTGTACATAGAAGCAGTATTATAGTAGTTATATTCTTGTACATAGGAGTAGTATTATAGTAGTTATATTCTTGTACATAGGAGCAGTATTATAGTAGTTATATTCTTGTACATAGGAGCAGTATTATAGTAGTTATATTCTTGTACATAGGAGCAGTATTATAGTAGTTATATTCTTGTACATAGGAGGCAGTATTATAGTAGTTATATTCTTGTACATAGGAGCAGTATTATAGTAGTTATATTCTTGTACATAGGAGCAGTATTATAGTAGTTATATTCTTGTACATAGGAGTAGTATTATAGTAGTTATATTCTTGTACATAGGAGCAGTATTATAGTAGTTATATTCTTGTACATAGGAGCAGTATTATAGTAGTTATATTCTTGTACATAGGAGCAGTATTATAGTAGTTATATTCTTGTACATAGGAGGCAGTATTATAGTAGTTATATTCTTGTACATAGGAGCAGTATTATAGTAGTTATATTCTTGTACATAGGAGTAGTATTATAGTAGTTATATTCTTGTACATAGGAGCAGTATTATAGTAGTTATATTCTTGTACATAGGAGCAGTATTATAGTAGTTATATTCTTGTACATAGGAGCAGTATTATAGTAGTTATAGTCTTGTACATAGGAGCAGTATTATAGTAGTTATATTCTTGTACATAGGAGCAGTATTATAGTAGTTATAGTCTTGTACATAGGAGGCAGTATTATAGTAGTTATATTCTTGTACATAGGAGCAGTATTATAGTAGTTATATTCTTGTACATAGGAGCAGTATTATAGTAGTTATAGTCTTGTACATAGGAGCAGTATTATAGTAGTTATATTCTTGTACATAGGAGGCAGTATTATAGTAGTTATATTCTTGTACATAGGAGCAGTATTATAGTAGTTATATTCTTGTACATAGGAGGCAGTATTATAGTAGTTATATTCCTGTACATAGGAGGCAGTATTATAGTAGTTATATTCTTATATATAGGAGCAGTATTATAGTAGTTATATTCTTATATATAGGAGCAGTATTATAGTAGTTATATTGTTGTACATAGGAGCAGTATTATAGTAGTTATATTCTTGTATATAGGAGCAGTATTATAGTAGTTATATTCTTGTACATAGGAGCAGTATTATAGTAGTTATATTCTTGTACATAGGAGGCAGTATTATAGTAGTTATATTCTTGTACATAGGAGCAGTGTTATAGTAGTTAAATTCTTGTACATAGGAGCAGTATTATAGTAGTTATATTCTTGCACATAGGAGGCAGTATTATAGTAGTTATATTCTTGTACATAGGAGCAGTATTATAGTAGTTATATTCTTGTACATAGGAGCAGTATTATAGTAGTTATATTCTTGTACATAGGAGCAGTATTATAGTAGTTATATTCTGGTACATAGGAGGCAGTATTATAGTAGTTATATTCTTGTACATAGGAGCAGTATTATAGTAGTTATATTCTTGTACATAGGTGGCAGTATTATAGTAGTTATATTCTTGTACATAGGAGGCAGTATTATAGTAGTTATATTCTTATATATAGAAGCAGTATTATAGTAGTTATATTCTTGTACATAGGAGCAGTATTATAGTAGTTATATTGTTGTACATAGGAGCAGTATTATAGTAGTTATATTCTTGTATATAGGAGCAGTATTATAGTAGTTATATTCTTGTACATAGGAGCAGTATTATAGTAGTTATATTCTTGTACATAGGAGCAGTATTATAGTAGTTATATTCTTGTACATAGGAGCAGTATTATAGTAGTTATATTCTTGTACATAGGAGCAGTGTTATAGTAGTTATATTCTTGTACATAGGAGGCAGTATTATAGTAGTTATATTCTTGTACATAGGAGCAGTATTATAGAAGTTTTATTCTTGTACATAGGAGGCAGTATTATAGTAGTTAAATTCTTGTACATAGGAGCAGTATTATAGTAGTTATATTCTTGTACATTGGAGCAGTATTATAGTAGTTATATTCTTGTACACAGGAGGCAGTATTATAGTAGTTATATTCTTGTACATAGGAGGCAGTATTATAGTAGTTATATTCTTGTACATATGAGCAGTATTATAGTAGTTATATTCTTGTACATAGGAGCAGTATTATAGTAGTTATATTCTTGCACATAGGAGGCAGTATTATAGTAGTTATATTGTTGTACATAGGAGCAGTATTATAGTAGTTATATTCTTGTACATAGGAGCAGTATTATAGTAGTTCTATTCTTGTCCATATGAGAGGATAGACGTGTGCTGCTGAGCTCCCTGCAGGGAGGGGGCATGGCTTCTGACCCAGGTGGAGGGGAGGGAAGCTGGGCTGATGATCCTGGGAAAGCCCAGAGCCTGGAGTGCGGCCTGCAGCATGGAGAGGAGAGTTTGGAAATGGTGGCTGGTGAGTCTTATGAATGCAGCAATGTTTCTGACTTGAACATAAATGTGACCAGGAAAAATGTATTTAAACTTGAAATGAAGATCCACAGATTAAGAGATGAAATTAGCAAAGAGTCTGATCCTAAAACAAAGCTGATGAAGTGTGAGTGTCTGGATGATTGCACACGTGAGCTGGCTGTACTGAAGGGGAGTCTGGAGGAAGATCAGTGGCGTAGGGATCGCCATAGCAGCCATAGCAATGGCTATGGGGCCCTACGCACCTTGGGGCCCGCCACCGACTGAGATTTAAAATAAATAAATAAAAATTATTTTGTGGAGTGGGCTGGGGACGTGGCGCTGTGATAGGGGGCAGTCGGAGCCGGAGGCAGAGAGGCAGTCTGGGCGGCGGTTCATATAATTAGTCCTGGTCGGAAGTGGAAGAGGCGGACTCGAAGCGGGACGTACAACGAAGGCAAAGCTGCGAGGCGAGCTGCTGGAGTCGGTCGGTTCAAGTGGCTGAGGTGAGGGCTCAGGGCTGGCTCTGGTCTGGCTCTGGTCTGGCTCTGGTCTGGCTCTGGTCTGGCTGGGGAGTGGGACTGAGCCTGTCACTGTAGTCTGTAGCGGTGTGTGTCCGACCGAAGCGGCAGCGTCAGTCAGTGGAGTACTGGAGACTAGTGTAGTGGACAAGTGGAGACTGGAGTACAAGTTATTTCATCTGTGTGTGTGAGGTACAGCCGGATCTCAGCATCTTCCCTAATCCCTATTCAAACATATACCTGCTCAAGCCTGGCAGGCGCAGCTGCATTATTTAATAGTGTGGTGTGGTAATGGTTAATGGCATTTTGGCGAAGACACAGCCACCTAATCCTATCTGAGGGGTCTGTAGCACAAGAAGGTGAAAGTACATATCGTGGGGTGTGTATGTGTATTAGACAGAAGGTAGGTATATGTATCCTGTGTAGTTTGGGTATTAGGGAGAGTAAGGGGTATATATCTAGTGCTGATACAAAGCGGCTCTTCACCTACACGTGTATCAGCCCTAGATATATACCCCTTACTCTCCCTAATACCCAAACTACACAGGATACATATACCTACCTTCTGTCTAATACAATACACATAAGTGCAGGTCCCTGCGCGTACAACAGGATGAGGTGAGTTAATTTTTTATTTATTTTTAACCCCTCCAGCGCTATTGTACTATGCAGTCTGTATTCAGAATGCTATTATTTTCCCTTATAACCATGTTATAAGGGGAGATAATACAGTAAATTGACTTTTATCAATATTACCAACATCATCTCCTAGCAACTATGCGCGAATATCGCATTGCATCCGCACTTGCTTGCGATTTTCACGCGGCCCCATTCACTTCTATGGGGCCTGCGTTGCGTGAAAAACGCAGGATATAGAGCATGCTGCGATTTTCACGCAACGCACAAGTGATGCGTGAAAATTACCGCTCATCTGATTAGCCCCATTGAAGTGAATGGGTCCGGAATCAGTGCGGGGGAAATGCGTTCACATCACGAATTGCACCCGCGCGGAATTCTCGCCCGTGTGAAAGGGGCCTAATTGATTTACAGCTTTTCATGCAGTCTTCTTCTGATCGGATTCCCTTTTGGCCCAGGTCCCTTATGAGCTCCTTTCTTCGCAATCTGTCTCCGTACAAATGATACAGCCGCTCCTGAGCTCGGCCCATCTTTCTATTAATCTTCCACTGTATATTGAATCTCTCTTTAGACTGAATTATTCTCTTCCGCTGACCTTCCATTAAACCAATAATCACAAGATCCACTTGAAACTGAATTATAGCGCGAGCTTGGTAGGCTGCCTCTTAATAATTAAAGAAACGCACTCGGACAGCATATCAACAGCCCCGAAATAATACCCAGAACCGAGCCTCGACGCTACTGATATGATTGCATTCCAGTAATGCCCTTGATCGTATCACCGGCAGAATAATGTTTCTGGAGCCTCCTATTGATTATGGTGTATATTTACGAGATGGATATGACGGGGTTGGCTCACCCTGCGCTTCTCTATTTTTATATAAAAAAATTACAGCAAATAATTTTTTTTTGTTAATAATTAAATCACGACTATTCTAATGATGAGCAGGAACTGGACCCAATATAAAGATGCACATAGGGGTCAGTATTAGAGTACAGATGTAGCATGCAGCACATGCTCATCTATTACTGAACTTTGCCTTTTCATTACAGCATTTTGATCCTGACCTGTCAAGTTGTTACCTTCAAGGCGGCTTGCCTCCACAAACAGCGCCACTCCTATCTGCAGTTTGTTTGTAGTACTGCAGCTAACCCACATCCCTATTATTAAAAAAAGAGCTGTAATACCAGACAAAACCTATGGACAAGTGTGGCACTGTTTCTAGAAGATAGCTACTATTTAAAGGACTATTGTTTTATCTGGCTGCAATATATATTATTAGCGCACCCTGCGCTACATTGCGTGCAATTGTTTGGCCGCTGCTGACAGTGACACAACCTCTGCTACATCTGTTGTGTTACATCTGCGCTGTGAAATTCAGCGCAATTGTTTGGCAACTGGTGACAGCGACATTACCTGCGCTACATCTCCAGTATAATAACGTTAGCGCATCCGAAATATCAGTGACATTCAGTGTAATTTATTTGCGCATACACTTACAAAACCTGCGCTACTGTACGTGTGACATACTTTCAAACATATATACCATTTAATATGCTCAAGGCGAACAGTAAGGGACGGGGAAGTGGCCGTGCTGCTGATGGTGCACACAGAGGCCCTGGCACTGGGCGCGGTAAAACTGTGCCTGCTGCCAGAGCACAAGAAACACACTCATCCACGATACCTAGCTTCATGTCCCAGGTTGCAGGGTGGCGCAGGACACCACTTTCAAAGTCAGACCACTGCGACCAGGTGGTCGGTTGAATTGCAGAAGATAATGCTTCCAGTCGGTTAAGCACCACCCTGTCTTCCACCAAGTCCAGTCTCAGTAGCCAAGAGTCTGATCAACAGAATCCTCACCCTGATCCTCCTTCCTCCCACCATTGAGAGTCTTGCCAAACAAGTGATCCCACACTCAGATATTCCGAGGAGCTCTTTTCATCGTCGTTCCTTGATTTGGGCCTCTCACCAAGCCCGCTTGAAGAGGAACATGAGGAGATCTTGTGCACTGATTCCCAAACTCTTGAGCATCCACAGTCACAAGAAGAAGATGGTAGGGAACGGCAATTAGTGTTTCACGAGGTGGATGATGATGAGACACAGTTGCCAATAAGTCAACCGCAATTAGTGTCTCAAGAGGTTGATGATGAGGATGAGACACAGTTGTCAATAAGTGAAGTTGTTGTTAGGTCAACAAGTCAGGAGGATGAACAGAGTGAGGAAGTGGAAGAGGAGGTGGTGGACGATGAAATTACTGACCCAACCTGAGAAGGTGGCAAGCCGAGCGAGGAGAGTAATACAAAGCGGGAGGGATCCGCAGCACCGCAACAGGCTGGAAGAGGCAGTGGGGTGGCAAAAAGGAGAAGGCGGGCCACACCAAATAGGCCCGCAACTGTTCCCCGGAGCACCCCCTTGCGGCAACCTCCTTTGCCAAGAGGTAGGTGTTCCGCAGTCTGGCGCTTTTTTGAGGAAAGTGTGGGCGATAAAAGAATTGTCATTTGCAACCTGTGCCATACAGAAATGAGCAGGGGCGTGAACACTAGCAACCTCACCACCACCAGCATGATCCGCCACATGGCATCAAAGCACCCTAATAGGTGGGCCGAACGCCAGGGTCCACAATCAGTGTCTGCGGGTCACACCACTGCCTCCTCTTCCCCTGTGTTACGTGCTGGCCAATCCCCTTTCCAAGATGCAGGCCTGGATGCCTCCCGCCCTGCACCTGGACCTTCGCAAGCACCATCAGCTAGCACATCCACTTTTGTGTCCCAGCGCAGCGTATGGATTGTTTATACCCCAGGCCTTTGAACAAAAGCGCAAATACCCAGCCACCCACCCACAGGCAATAGCACTGAATGCGCGGCTTTCCAAATTGTTGGCCCTGGAAATGTTGCCATTTAGGCTTGTGGACACTGAGGCTTTCCACAGTCTGATAGCGGCGGCTGTCCCTCGTTACTCTGTCCCCGGCCACCAATATTTTTGCACTCCCAGCCTTACACCAGCATGTGTCCCGTAACATCACCCGTGCCTTCACCAACGCAGTTATTGGAAAGGTCCACTTAACGACTGACACATGGACAGGTGCTTGTGGCCAGGGACGCTACATTTCCCTGACGGCACACTGGGTGAACATTGTGGAGGCCGGGAGCGAGTCGTACCCTGGGATGGAACAGGTGCTACCGACGCCAAGGATTGCAGGCCCTAATTCCATCAGGGTTACCGCCACCACCTACGTTAGTGGCTGCAACCCCCCCCCCCTCTCCTCCTCCACCTCCTCCTCCACTTCCACCTCTTAATTATCATCTTGCAGCACCAGTCAGCCACCAGTCAGTAGCTGGAAGCAGTGTAGCACTGCAGTGGGGAAGCGGCAACAGGCCGTGCTTAAGCTGATATGCTTAGGTGACAAACAGCACACCGCCGCAGAGCTGTGGCAGGGGATAAGGGACCAGACTGAGCTGTGGCTCTCGCCACTCAACCTAAAACCAGGCATGGTTGTGTCTGATAAGGGCCGTAACTTGGTGGCGGCTTTGGAGCTCGGCAAGCTCACACACATACCATGCCTAGCCCACGTGTTCAAAACCTACCCCAATTTGCCTGAGCTACTGGTGAAGGTGCGCCGCGTATGTGCCCATTTCCGAAAGTCATCTACAGCCAGGGCTGGGACAAGGCAAACTGCGCCCCCCCCCCCGTTTTTAAGAAAGAATCAATGTTGTTTCAAAACAAGAATATACTTAAAGCAATAGAACAAAGGACTGTGGGACTTTGAAAGTCCCCCCCATCATCATGTGCCAGTTTTGTAATAAGCCCCCCCAATGTGCCAGTAACACTATTGTAAAAAAAAAACAAAAAAAAAAACACTTATACTTACCTAAGTGTCAGCGATGCGATGCAGCCTCTTCCTGTGTCCCACGCTGTAATGTAAGGCTCAGGCGGCACGATGACGTCATTGCGCCGGCCTCTGATAGGCTGCCGGCCTAGTGCCTGCAGCCAGGGGCGTACATAAAAATCACTGGGCCCCATAGCAGGAATCTAAATTGGGCCCCCATTCCCCTTTTATAGCCCCTCCCTTTGTTCCATGAACTATTCTTGCTGCTGCGTTTTATAATTTATGCCATCAGGGCCGGAATGGGATTACAAAACAGCCCTGGCACACAAAAGAGGTATAATAGATGCAGATGTATATTATATACAGCAGTGTACAGTTATGTGAGGTACGCGGTATAATAGATACAGTGTGTACAGGTATATAGTATATTCCCTAGTGTTCTGATATGTGAGGTACAGGGTATAATAGATGCAGTGTGTACAGGTATATAGTATATACAGCAGTGTACTGATATGTGAGGTACGGGGTATAATATATGCAGTGTATACAGTATATACAGTAGTGTAATATGTGAGGTACGAGGTATAATAGATGCAGTGTGTACAGGTATATAGTAAATACAGCAGTGTATTGACACCTCGTACCTCACATATCAGTACACTGCTGTATATACTATATATCTGTACACACTGCATCTATTATACCCTGTACCTCACATATATAGTATATACAGAAGTGTACTGATATCTGTACACACAGCATCTATTATACCTCATACCTCACATATCAGTGCACTGCGGTATATACTATATATCTGTACATATTGCATGTATAATACTGTGTAATATATGCAGTGTGTGTGCATGTATGTGTGTGTATATATATATATATATATACAGAGCAGTGTATTGATGTGACACATAGAAGGTATAATACTGTAGATGCAGTGTTTATAGAAATATGTGGTCAGTTATGCATTATAGTCACTGTGAGGTACATGAGGTAGTGGTAACTGTCTGAAGTAGTATACATGAGTGAGCAATGAGTAAAAACAGGGCATGGAGGGGGGGGGGGGGGTAAATGATGAAAAGTGGAGGACCTCCTCTTACCTCTCCATTCCAGTCTGTATGGATCAATACAGAGCTGCTTGTGAACTTTTAATACTTGCTGTTAGGGGTTGAAGGACCTGTGATGATGTCATCACAGGTCCTGGCAGATGTACCTTTGAAACCTAGGAACTACACCATTTTTGGTGCAGTTCCTTTGCTAGATTCTGCAGGACCTGTGATGTTGAAGATGATGTCATCACAGGTCCTTGCAGATGCACTGTACTAACCTGGGAACTACACTTTACACTGTGCAGTTCCCTTACAGGACCTGTGATGACATCATCAAAGGTCCTTTAGCTTTAGAAAGGTAAACAGGAGTAATTAGGGGGCGGGGCCTCTCCTCCACTTCGGTGCCTGCCTGCAGCCTATCAGAGGAAAGGGAAGGGACACGCCTCTCCCTCCCCTGCACCTCCGCTGGCACAGACAGTTTACAATGGAGATGAGCGCAATGGAAGCGCTCATCTCCCTGTGCCCGGCGGCGGCTGCTCACTTGGGGGGGGGGGGTCATTTTAGTTGGGGGGGCACATGGGGGGGCACAGCATGATGTAGGGGGGGCCGTGGCTGGCACTTCACCTGCGCCCCCCTCCTGTCCGCAAATGGTAGCGCCCAGGGCACCCGCTCCTTCGGCCCCTGCCTTGTACCGGCCCTGTCTACAGCTGCCACCGGTCTGGCAACGCTGCAGCAGTGCTTGCAATTGCCAGCTCACCGACTGTTGTGCGACGTGAGCACGAGCTGGAACTCCAGGTTCCACATGTTGGCCAGACTTTGTGAGCAGCAGAGGACAGTAGTGGAATACCAGCTGCAACATGGTCGTCACCTATCCAGTCAGCTTCCGCTCTTCACAAGCGACGAGTGGGCATGGATGTCTGACCTCTGTGAGGTTTTACGCAACACCGAATCAACACCGATGGTGAGCGGCGATGCCGCTATTATCAGCGTAACCATCCCACTTCTGTGTCTACTGAAAGGCTCGCTGCTCACAATGAAGGCGGATGCTTTGCATTTAGAAGAGGTGGAAATGGGGGAAGATAGTACACAGGGTGATAGCCAGACCACCGTCAGTTCGTCTTCTCAGCGCGAATTGGATGATGATGAGGAGGAGCAGGAGACGATTGCCTCCGCTACAGATGGCAGGTTTTTTCCATCTGTTCAGCTTGGATGGGCCGAAGAGGAGGAAGAGGATGAGGATATTGAGAGTCATCCTCCTGATGAGGAGAGTGTAGTCTTGTCTGTTGGGACTCTGGCAACCATGGCTGACTTCATGTTAGGCTGCCTTTCACATGACCCTTGCGTTGTACGCATTTTGGCCAACACCGATTACTGGTTGTTCACCCTTCTCGACCCCCGCTACAAAGAGAACTTCTCATCTCTCATTCCTGTGGTGGAGAGGACCAGCAAAATGGTGCAATACCAGAAGGTCCTTGTGTAAAAATTGCTCCAAACATTTCCAGCTGACAATGTGGCCGGCAGAATACGTAGTTCCTTGGGCAACCGAGGAGGGGAGACGAGGGGAACACACAGCAGTTACAACAGAGGCAGGGCAACACTCTCCAGTTTCATGACACCCCGCCAGCACCCTCACCCTGATGCGTGGCCTAGTGTCACAAGGAGGGAAACATCTTGGAAGATGGTGAAGGAGTACGTAGCAGACCGTGTCAGCGTCCTCAGTGATCCCTCTGTGCCTTACAACTACTGGGTGTCCAAGCTGGACACGTGGCACGAACTGGCGCTCTACGCCTTGGAGGTGCTGGCCTGCCCTGCCGCCAGCGTTTTGTCAGAGCGTGTATTTAGTGCTGCTGGGGGCATAATAACTGATAAGCGCATCCGACTGTCAACTAAAAATGCTTGCAGGTTGACTCTTATCAAAATGAACAAGGCCTGGATTGACCATGACTTCTCTTCTCCATCAGAGGAAAGCGGCTGAACATAAAGGAACTCTAAATGTGGCTTTTATGGTGTATTGAATACACTTTATTCCCATGCACCCCTTCCACCACAAAAAAGGGTATATGGTTCAATCTTCCTTTTCTCGTCCTCCTCCTCCTCCATCATATCAACATGCTTATTAGGCTGCCCTCGCTCCTAATGTTTTAGAGGGTCAGCTCAGCAGCAGACCCTCACCCCTAATCTTTTAGAAGGTCAAATCAGCAGCAGACCCTCACCCCTAATGTTTTGGATGGTCAGATCAGCAGCAGGCCCTCGCCCCGAATGTTTTAGAGGGTCAGTCTAGCAGCAGGCCCTCACCCCTAATGTTTTTGAGGGTCACCAGCAGGCCATCAATCATAATTTTTCAAGGCTGTGTATGATGCCCTCCTTTATGTGTAATGAAGGGTGTATTGGAGTGCCGGTTCCTTGTAATTTTTGGCAGCCCTTTCCCTTAGTGCATAGACTTTATGAGTGTAGGAGTCCCACTACCTGAACAATTGTACCACAATGTGTATGAGGCCCTCCATTATGTGATATACAGGTTGTATCGGAGTGCCTCTTCCTTGTAATTTTTGGCAGCACTTGCACTTTATATACAAGTAAATATACAGGAAAGAATGTTTCCTAACAATTTTTCCTCTAAAATAGATTTTATCTTCGGTTTTGTGCGTATTATTGTCAGTCTGTAGTGGCGTACTACTCGGACAACATTGTTCCCAGAAGCGACCTGAGAGTCCAAGACACATCCAGACATCCTCCCCATGCTGTTCTCGAACCATTTCAGTGGTGTTTCCATCAATTTCTGACCTTTTCCTGTGAACCAGACACCCTCCCCTCTTCAGAGCAGGGCCTGGTTTAATGCTCGGGTTCTCCCATTCACTTCCATTGTGCTCAGTAGAGCACCCGAGCATCCCGAGGTGTCCTACTTGAGCACCCGAGCACTTTGGTGCTCGATCAAACCTAGTCACAAGTGCATTAGACATGAGAACGAAAGGAGAAGTGGGATCTTCTTATAACTTATGGTGGGGTGACCAATAACTCCACACTACCTTAAAGCGATTGTCCATGCTTTTTATTTTAAATCCCTAACCCCCTCACCCAGCAGAACCAGTGATGAGAAATATACTTACTGGCCCCCCACCCGACACTTGTTTCCAGCTCCGTGGCTTCTGGGTTGTCTTTACTGCAATCCGACCCTCGCATATAAACTTCCTGCATGGATGGAATCCCATGTACAGCATCAGCCAACTGGTCCCAGCAATGACGAGTCCCCAAGTGGCATGTGACCCAGCAATAAAGTACTGCTTGGGGACACTTCACCATTGAGGTCAGTCATTGGCTGCAGCAGCGTATGTGACACCAATTATTTATTCTATGCCCTTATACGGCGCTACTATATTCTGCAGTGCTTTACAGACATTAGCATCCATCTGTCCCCAATGGGGCTCACAATCTAAGGTCCCTATTAGTCTGTCTATGGAGTTTCGGAGAACCCGGAGGAAACCCACACAAACACGGGGAGAACATACAAACTCCATGCAGGTGTTGTCCTTGGTCAGATTTGAACCTAGGACCACAGCACTGCAGTGCTAACCACTGAGCCATATATTTAAATAGTTTACATACAGGGACCACTCCATCCTGTCTTTGGATGCTGCTAAAGCGTTTGACAGGTTGGAGTGGTCCTTCCTGTGGCGGACCATGGCCCATTTTCGACTGGGGACTACTTTTATTGCAGTGACACAATTGTTATATACTCAACCAATAGCCCGAGTTAATATTGATGGGGTTAACTCCTCCATTATTGTTACAACGCGGTACGAGACAGGGCTGTCCCCTCTATTCCCTTTTATTTGCGCTATTTATGGAGCCGTTGGCGTGTAGGATTCGTTTGAGTGGTCAGATTCGGGGGTTCGGGGTAGCGGGAGAGAGTGATAAAATTAGGCTTTATGCAGACGATGTCATACTATTTTTGGACGAGGGCTGGAAAGCCGTCCCGTATGTTATGCAGGTGATAGAGTAACCCGACAGTTGACTAAACTCCCCTTTCAATTGGGCTAAGTCCTCACTCCTCCCGCTAAATCGAAAAGCCCCCGAAGGTGGCTCCCGGGTCCGGATATTATCTTTGGATGACTCTGGACTATCTGGGGATAAAGTAGATTTTATGATTTAAATCTTTCCCCAGTAATAGACAAAGTGAAGGGGAAAATTAGAGCCTGGCAAAAATTGTCAATATCGCAATCTGATCGATTGACACTAGTAAAAATGATCATACTACCCTTGGTTTTGTATCCAATATGTGCCTCGCCCATTTGGATAGAGGATGTTTTTTTTCTATAGATTGGAAAACGTAATAAATTATCTAATTTGGGGGAGGAAGAGGGTCTGCATAAATCAGAGGAGTCAGAAGGGGGACTATCACTTCCTTTTTTCCAAGGTTATTTTTTGTCAGCGCAGATACAAAGATGTTGTAATTTTAGAGAGAATGCACTAGTAACATAGTAACATAGTACATAAGGCCGAAAAAAGACATTTGTCCACCCAGTTCGGCCTGCAAGTTGATCCAGAGGAAGGCAAAAAAGGCAAAAAAACCCTGTGAGGTAGAAGCCAATTTTCCTCACTTTAGGGGAATAAAAAATTCCTTCCAGACTCCAATCAGGCAATCAGACTAACTCCCTGGATGAACGACCCCTCTCTAGTAGCTATATCCTGTAATATTATTACGCTCCAGAAACACATCCAGGCCCCTCTTGAATTCCTTTATTGTACTCTAGGGAAGTATCTTTCCAGGGTAATAGGTAGGTCACTTGAGAATATTTTCATTCACTTGGAAGCAGGACAGTTTGGAGTTTTGGACACAAGTTGTTTAATCCCGAGGACCCTACAGAGGGTGTGGGATAAATTGAAAATTATTTTGCAGGTTCCATATGTCTTTTATTTTACCCCGTTGTGGGAGAATCGGAATCTATTTTAAGTTCTAAAAAAATAACAGATCCCACCTATTGGAGTTGCAGGGGTATCACTAGAGCGGCACATTTATTTGTTGCAGATCGGTTTAAAGCCTTAGGGGACTTTAATCTTACAAACATCTCCTTCTTAGATCGATTTATGTATGCACGTTTAAAACACGCATACGAAGCTACATCCAATAAAAAATACATGATTACTCAACAACATTCATTTTTTGATTATTGTTTTGTTCACTCAGGGAAAAGGATTAAAATGGCACAGATTTATTGGAAAATGCGAGATTTACTGTCCACGGTTATTTCTTTTAAAAGTTTACATAAATGGGAGCAGGAATTGAGATCTCCCCCCTCTTCCCTGGCCACAGATCTTTAAAAATATGAAAAAGGTAGTATCTGCAACCAGCTATAGACTGATTCAGTTTAAGATTTTGCATAGGTTATACTATACACCGCAAATGCAGGCTAAGTTTGTTAAGAACAGAGGTCGCTATTTTTTTGTCAGAAGTGCGGTAGTCCCAATGTTGGATATATTCATTTTTTATGGGAGTGTAGTGTGATAAAGCGGTTCTGGGAGCAGGTATTTACAGCGCTGCAGGGGGATCTTCCCCAATCTTGTGCGCCGGACATGATCTCTGCGATTTTTGGTCTGTATATACCAGAAAATTCTAATTCTCCCAGTCACCAACTAACCTGGCTGAAGGGCTGTTTGATAGCAAAGGTTTTGATAAGTGGGTTCCCCCACTTCTCCTGCATTTGTGGAGTGGAGACAGAATATGTCCCAAATAAAGTTATATGAGGAGGTCGGGATGCGGAGAAGAGGAGGTACGTGAATATGCCTTTGTCCCGTAGAAGCGGGGTAGACTGACTATTCCGGTTTGATGGGTGGAGTTTGTGGACTGGTTTGGGGGGGGGGGGGGTATGGGGTTCGGGCTACCAGCGACGGCAGCCAAGCGGGGAAGGGAGGGGGGTGGTGGTTTGAGTTTTTTGGGGGGGGGGTAAGGGGGGACAAAAAAAAAAAGAAGGGGGCTTAGGTGGGATCAAATGTATTAGGCTAGAGTTTACATAGCTAGATTTAATGTTATTCTTTGTGACGATGTAAAGATTATATTAATATTCTTTTTATATGTTTAAGTTTTTTGTTTCTTTTTTTCGCTCTGTCTAAAAGTTTTGTAATTATCTTTGAAGAAAATAAAAAATTTAAAAGAAAAAAAAATAAAAAATTTACATGCAGGGACTGTAGGTGCAGTGAGGACAGTCCCACAGAGCTGGAACCGAGCATTGGGGAGCATGTTAGTTCCCTTCACAGGTCCTGCTGGGTAGGGTGGGGGAATTGTGGACAATGCTCCCTTTAAGGGGTATTTTTTACAACACCCTCACCACTTTTAAAAAGTGGGTGGGAAAGTGGGTGTGGTTAGGTATGTTAATTTGTTTCTCTCCAGATTTACTACTGCAACTTTTTAAAAAGGTTAGGTTAGGTTTAAAGGCGCTCCACATTTATCAAACATCATGTGACTTTTGATACATTTGGTGCAAAACTGACTTCAAAAAGCCCCACCATGAAACCCCCCCACCCCAAGACTTTTGTCTAGAAATTACCCTAAATAGCATAACCCAATATAACCCAGCTTTACCTGGGGGCCCTGGTCATTTTAGATCCTTGCAGTGCCCCTTGCTATGTGCAGAAACAATGATGGTTCCTATTGATGGAAAGTAAGCAGAGATCTTGAATATCATTTGAAATTGGCAGGAAATTTATTAATAAATTGTATAGCCTTATGCAAATAATAAAACTAAGGACAGCACCAAGTATACTCCAATATATCTCTACTTCATCTCCCCTCTAACAGAATGCAGTCTCACATTTAGCATGGCCCTGTAACCCCTACTCCCCCAATCTTATAGTTATTGTATTATACTATAAGGATTGGAAGGGGGGGGGGTGTAATCAGGTTTCTGTGCATTTACAGAGAGGCTACAGTCGTGAGGAGGGAAACTGCAGGAAGGAAAGTGAGTAATATATTTCTTTCCTCTTATAATATGGCATATATTACAAAAGTCCATGTTTTCACAGGTCGAACGTATTACATTGTATTATTGTTTACAGTAAATTCTAAGATGAGGGAATAAAGTTGGCCTAACAAAGGCTAAGTGAATAAAGAGTTTATAGAACAGTGAAAAAAGTTATATACAGACAGATCTCATCCAGCATATGGAAACAATCACTTAACATGCAATTAATGGACTAGCTCCTCGCCAGTTGGCTACCTACATGGCCAGCGCCTAATGATAAATACAAAGAGAGATAGTCACAAACATCTTCCTTACAGACATTTTACATGGAGCTTAAAGGTGGATTTACAGGGGCCAAATGAGCACCCGATTGTCCAGAAGGAAGCGTTCCTTCCCGACAGTCGGCTGCTCGTTCAGTGAAGGAGAACACACATTTACATGCTGCGATCTCCTTATCTGCATGAGGACAGGGGATCACTATAGCGATCCCTCATACTCATAGAGAATCATGGCTTCTGAGCAGCAGATCAATGTTTAGACCACACAATCTACTGCTCAGAAGCTGGGATCAGTGGTGCCTGAATGAACGACAGGATCACCCGATAAACCAGCGTTTCGCTTGTTCACCGGGTGATCGGCAGCACATTTAGATGACCAAATGATCGGGAACGACCAATCGCAGGAACGGTCGTTCCCGATAATCTAGACTATTATTAGTGCATCTAAATGCACCTTAAGTTTCTTTTAGATGTAACTATCCTTTATACCTAGTCCAGTGACCCCTCCTAAGAAGTCTCCAGTGTGCAGTAAGCATGTCCTGGGTTAACCACTCAAGAATTTGCCTTTGTTAGACACAGAACAATAGGGCTTTGTTTCTGTTAACCAGGGCATTGCTAGGGTCTCAAAAGATCAGAGCCCCAGCCCCAATGCATATGGCCCAATTCTCTAAGTCGGTCAACCGCCCCCCACCCCCCAACCTTCCCTTCCCCCCCACAAACACTAGCACTGAAGACATTTTACTGTACTCGCTATACAGCAGCGCATACCTCTCAAAATGAGTGCTATACATATAATCTTCCCCATAGTAATAGTGCTCCTCATAGTCACACCAATAGTAATTCCCTTCTAGAATTCCCTCATTAGTAATACTGCCTCCTACAGTGCAGCCAACAGTGATAATGCTCCCTAAGAGTGCCTCCATTAGTAGAAGAGCCCTCCAGTATTAATAATGCCCCTCAGTAGTGATAAGGCCCCCCTATTGTTCCCCCAATGGTAATAAAGCTCTCTACAGACCCCTCAATAGTAATAAGGCCCCCCCATAGTGCTCTTAGTAGAAATAAGGCGGATCTATAAGTCCCTCCTATTGTCACGGATGGTGTACAGGAAACAAGACAAAGCAAAATAATCTATGACTCACTGGATCCAAAACTAAGGAACAAAAGGGAGACCCCTGCATGAGACCTGTCACTCTCCCTGACTGCTCAGCCTATGCGAACACCCCAAAGGTGGATGGTCGCATATCCACGTACCTCGACTATCTACCGCCTGAACACCCTACAATAGTGAGGGGACACGACCACCGGCTCCCTACACTAGACACGGAGGGAGTCAGGGTCAACTGAGATCCAGCAAACAGAAAATCTCAAATAAAAGTACAGCACTTATCTTTGTAGAAGACTGGCTCAATAGGAACAGCATGCACACACACTCCAGGAAGTTGTATAAGCCGCACACTATTGCATTATGGGGAGGAATTTAAAGGGATGCAATCAGTCCAAACACATGACAGCTGAGAGAGGCTAACGGGATGAGGAACTGAAAACCAAAACAAAGAAAACTCAAGGAGGAGGTTCTGAAAGGCTTCTGTCAGAGCTTCTCAGCTGTCTGGTTGTGACACCTATAGAGCCCCCAGTAGTAATAAGAACGCTTACTGTCCCCTGGATTTAAAATGCCCCCACAGTGCCCCAGTATTTATATCGCCCCCTACTGTTATACTGCATCACCCCCTCAATATTCAGTCCCATGTAAATAACATCACTCCCTCCCCCAGGCACTTCCAACATGCAGTCCCATGTAAATAACATTACCCCTCAACATTCAGTCCCATGTTAATAGTATCACTCCCTCCCACAGCCGCCTTCAACACACAGTCCCATGTAAATAACATCACCCTGCTCCAGCCACCTCCAACATGCATTCCCATGTAAATAACATCACCCCTCAACTCTCAGTCCCATGTAAATAACTTCCCTCCCTTCAGCCCTAACATACAGTCCTAGTTAAATAACCACAACTTCCAGCATTGCTCTGCCTCTCCCTTCACTTACCTTTTTCCCAGGACTTCTCCTCTTCACTGCCCTCCTCGCCTGCACTGGTCACATGATGGTGACATCCCAGGTCCTTTTCGGCTACTGCATTTAAAACTGATCACATTGACTGTGATGTCATCACAGGTCCTTAAGCTCTTGCAGGGCATTAGATTCAATTGTATTGCCGTCCTAAGGACTTACAAGTGTATCTATCTGGCAGGCAGGTAGGACATTTGGGGCCTGCGACAAAACATCAGGGGCCCAGGCTCCGAATGTTTTAACCTAGCAACGCCCCTGCTGTTAAGTAACTATTTCACTACATTTAAGGTCCCACTACATGGGACGACAGAGAAGCAGATTAACCCCTTCAAGACCAAGCTACTTTTTACCTTCAGGACCAGGCCATTTTTAGCAAATCTGACACGTGTCACTTTATGTGGTAATAATTTTAAAACGCTTTTACTTATCCAGGCCATTCTGAGATTGTTTTCTCGTCACATATTGTACTTCATGACAGTGGTAAAATTAAGTAAAAAAAAATGTCATTTTTATTTATAAAAAAATACCAAATTTACCAAAAATTTGGAAAAATTAGCAAATTTGCACATTTCAATTTCTCTACTTAGACAGTAAAACCTCCAAAAATAATTATTACTTTACATTCCCCATATGTCTACTTCATGTGTGGATCATTTTGTGAATGCCATTTTATTTTTTGGAGACGTTAGAAGGCTTAGAAGTTTAGAAGCAAATCTCAGAACATTTCCAAAACCCACTTTTTAAGGATCAGTTCAGGTCTGAAGTCACTTTGTGAGGCTTACATAATAGAAACCACCCAAAAATGACTCCATTGTAGAAACTACACCCCTCAATGTATTCAAAACTGATTTAAAAAACTTTGTTAACCCTTTAGGTGTTCCACAAAAATGTAAGGAAAATGGAGATGAAATTTCAGAATTTCACTTTTAATCCATTTTTTCCAGTAACAAAGCAAGGGTTCACAGCCAAACAAAACTCAATATTTTTACCCTGATTCTGTAGATCAATAAAAATACCCCATTTGTGATTGTAAACTGCTGTACGGGCACACGGCAGGGAGCAGAAGGAAATTAATGCCATATGGTTTTTGAAGGGCCATGTCCCATTTGAAGCCCCCCGATGCTCCCCTAGAGTAGAAACTCAAAAAAATGACCCCATTTTGGAAACTATGGCATACGGTGGCAGTTTTGTTGTTACTATTTTTAGGGTACATATGATTTTTGGTTGCTCTATATTACACTTTTTGTGAGGCAAGGTAGCATAAAATAGCTGTTTTGGCACCATTTTTATTTTTTGTAATTTACAATGTTCATCTGACAGGTTAGATCATGTGGTATTTTTATAGAGCAGTTTGTTATGGATGTGACAATACCAAATATGACAACATTTTTTGGTTTATTTGTTTCTAACTAATATGTATACTTTTTTTTATTTATAAAAATTTTACACAATAACAGCATTTTTTTAACAAAAAAAATATCATGCTTTAGTATCTCCATCTTCTGAGAGCCATACAGTAGTTTTTTATATTTTTTTGGTGATTGTCTTAGGTAGGGTCTCCTTTTTTGCGGGATGAGATGACAGATAGATTGGTATGATTTTGGGGTGCATATGACTTTTTGATCGCTTGGTATTGCACTTTTTGTGATGTAAGGTGGCAAAAAATGGCTCTTTTTACACCGTTTTTATTATTATTATTTTTTTACGGTGTTCACCTGAGGGATTAGGTCATGTGATATTTTTATAGAGCCAGTCTATACGGACGCGGCGATACAAAAGATGTCTACTTTTCTTTTTTTTAACTTTATTTTGGAAAAAGGACGCTTTTTTTTACCTGAAACTTTCTTTTTTTTAGTACAAAAAAACCCACTTATCTTTCCCACTTTATTTTATTTTTTATATTTGTCCCACTGTGGGACTTCACCTTTTCAGGGTTTGATCCCTGTACTGAATTGAACTGTCAGCGTCTCACACAGTGAGGCGCTGACAGTTGCCTAGGAGACCCAGCGCTCAGGCTGGATCTCCTGGGCTTCCATAGGTTGGCAGCTCCGATGAGCCCCCTCTGTATACCCCGCACGTGCCGCAGTCAGCGCTGATTTTTGTGTATTGCACAAACTATCGGACTATCATTCATCGGATAATCGGCGGTACATTTATGCAACCAGAAAATTGCTAAAGAGCATTCCTATGAACGCTCGTTAACAATTCTATTTCAGATTCTCACCCAGTGTAATGGCACAAGAGGTCCCAGCTATGTCTCTGGATAAGGTTGCTAGTCTATTAAAGCATTCCACAATCCCAGCCTCGGTCCCAATGCCACCAGTATTTATATATCATCTACTCAGCTAGCCATCAACATTCAATCATTGCCGGTGTGAGATGAAAGGATTTAGGATATTTCCCTGCAGGTAGAACACAACGAGCACAGCCCCCTCTCCAAAAACCCACTTTTCGCAGGGAGAATTGCTTTCCAGGCTCGTCGTATTTTGTGCGCTTGTGGATATTCGGCTGAGATTTATGCAGCAAATCTGGGTATTCCAATGACATTGCTCTGTTGTAGACCTTACTTTTGGATGGTTACCAGCTGGGTGAACTAAATTAAAACAATAAAAAAGTCGCCCCTTCCTGTGAGATCATATTTTACGCTCCAAATATACACTTCAGGTTACCACAACAATCTTGAGATCTCCTCTATCGTGCAGGTTTTACTGCCTTGCTTTGCCTTTTTAAGGTGCCCATAAACCTTGAAGTTGACAAAATTAACAACTTTGAAATTATCATTTAAAGTAATGTTTTTGAGGCACGAACAGCTATAAAATTAACTGATAAAAAAGGCGGATATCAGGGTAAAAGTCTATTCCTAGTACCGGAGGATCCCTCGGTGGCCCAGGGATTAGGGGAATATTGTGCCCAGAAATTCCAGAAGAAGACAAAGCAGTTGGTTTGGACTTTGGAGTGATTCATTGACACTAGGTTTTATTTCATATGGAGAATACAAATGTGATCGCACTCTACATCCAGCATTCTGCCCTGCCTCCATGCTGGATGAGACATTGGTGTACATTTTGGCCAAAGCGTAATAAGCCACTCACCACGTCAAGGTCGCCTCTATTTATATGTATTTCGCCATAGTGATGTGCACCTATATACAGGTTGTGCTGACTCAATTCCCCAAATTTTTTCTTTATTTCATATGGGCCAAATCTAATAAAACACTGACGAGACATCCTGTGTGTACAATGATTACAACATAGATTACAATGTCGTTAGAGGTGGGTATTCATGTGCCTGGACCTTTCCTTAAGAATAAAATATTAATGTCTGTATAGGAACTTGCCCCATCAAAGTCATTAGTGTGTAGTACTTAGAACGTCATGCATCTAGATTCTACACGGAGCAGCTCTCTCTTCCCCTCTCCCAGATGGAAATCCCAGCATAATCTGAAGCAGCAATCAGAGACGCATATAAACAAAGCTCTATCTCTTGGTGTGTCTTAAAGGGGTTATCTGACGAGCCTCTCTAGCGTCACCCATGATGCAGCTGCGTCAGTGCGGGGACCAGGAGCGGTGCAGGGAGCGGGGAGGCAGGTAAGTAGATTCAGTGTGAGGGGCCCAGGCATATGGGGGAGCATTTGTTAGTCTCGGATAACCCCTTTAACTCATAAAATGAGGGCATTTGGCTTCCACCAGAGCAATATAACTGGCACGGGGCACTGCAGATGCCATAGGGAAAATCGTGGCTGATATAGGAGTCATTCTAGCTGTTATAAGGGACACTGTAGCTATGGTATGGACAACCTGTGGCTGGGCAAAAAAAAATTCAAAAGTTTCTCATAGCTGGAAGATGTCTTCATAATAGTCTGTACCAGTTGGAAATCTTCAAAAAATGAGTACAAACAGAAGATTTTGATTTTCTGACCAGTCTGTCTGACCTTGTCAAAAGATGACTGACCACCAGGTAACAGGCTCATAGTCACATGCTGCTTGTGAACACATCACCACTGACACCAGTGAATGGCTGCAGTGATTAAGATGACCAGGAATGGGATGTCATCACTTCCTAGCCAATGGTGGATCGGAAGCAATGGGAACAGGAGCCTCGGCGCTGGAACAGAGGAACTTTCTAAAGGTGAGTGTTGTTTTTTTTCTTTATTTTAATAGGATTTTCAGTGGTCAACAAATTTTGGTGGGACTGGACAACCCATTTAACTTCCAAACCAATACCTTGGGTGTTCTGAGAATTTAGCAATGTCCCCACATGCTCGATACCCGTTTTATTCTATGTGTAGTCTCTGCTCTTTGTATCTGTGCTCAGCTCATTTGCTATATTTCGGATGTCAGAATCACAAAGCAAAGAAATAAAAAAATTAAAGTCCTGAAATAAAAGTAGTGAAGGAGCGGTTTTATGAGAAGATTTGTGGAGGAGGTCTGCGTAGCGCGATGTATAATGAACATTCATGAAGGGATTATTTGAAGTCTGAAGATTTATAGTGCAACTAAAAAAAAATGGCGAGCCTTACAGCTATGATTTCTTAATACCTAGCTCACTGCACTCACAATGAATGATAAGCTGGCAACAAAGCCCAACGAGCCCTGGATTCCAGGGGGAGGGGGTGTTGAAAACTCCTGAGATGTCCTGAGTCTCCTAAGAACCAAAATAAGCAAGGAATGAACACAAAATAAAATATTCATAAAGACTGAGGCATACGTGGAGGAACAGAGTCTGCTGACGTCCCAGTGTTGGATCACAGCCAAGATGGCGGCCTGTGGTCTACAGGCTAATGAGCAAGAAAAAATGGCGTCCAGATAGCAAGATGCTCGCGTAGTGCCGATCACGTTATGATAATCCATTAACCAACAGTCCACAATAGTCCATCAAAATTGTAGCATCCATATCTAGAATTATCACTATGATCTGACATTTTTGGTCAACTTGTATCAAAAATATCTGCAAAACTATTTTTTGAGGAACATCTCATCTGGAGATCTGTCACTTTTCAGCTTCAAATTAAAAAATTTAAGTCACAAAACTTGCCATAGGGTGAAATTAAACAGACTAATGGATATTAGTGTTGATTGAGCATGCTTGGCCGAACACCATTTTGACTCGAGCATCACGGTGTTCGGTCGAACACCGCGTGTGCTCGAGTAAAATCTATTTTAGCCTCTATTTCTGGAAAATTTCTGCTTGGATTTGAACTCACAACCTTCTACTTTAGAGGCAAGAACCTTAACCACTCAGCTATAAAGCTAAATGTTAAACTGTGTTAGAAAAACTTAATAGTAGTTTCTCATGTAGTAGGTATTCCTATACAGCAGAAGTATCATTTTATGTTTAACTGCAGGTTGACATGCAGCTCTATAGTGTAGTGGTTCTTGGCTATAATGTAGAAGGTTGTGAGTTCAAACCCAGGCAGAAACATTTCAGAAATAGAGGTGAAATTTAATTTATATATTTTATATATTTCTTTGTAATTGTAAAAAATGTATGGCACAAAAAAAGTGTAATTACTAAAAAATAAAATAAAATAAATAAATTTATATATATATACAGAACAGACCAAAAGTTTGGACACACCTTCTCATTCAGAGAGTTTTCTTTATTTTCATGACTATGAAGGCATCAAAACTATGAATTAACACATGTGGAATTATATACATAACAAACAAGTGTGAAACAACTGAAAATGTGTCATATTCTAGGTTCTTCAAAGTAGCCACCTTTTGCTTTGATTACTGCTTTGCACACTCTTGGCATTCTCTTAAGGAGCTTCAAGAGGTAGTCCCCTGAAATGGTCTTCCAACAGTCTTGAAGGAGTTCCCAGAGATGCTTAGCACTTGTTGGCCCTTTTGCCTTCACTCTGCGGTCCAGCTCACCCCAAACCATCTCGATTGGGTTCAGGTCCGGTGACTGTGGAGGCCAGGTCATCTGGCGCAGCACCCCATTACTCTCCTTCATGGTCAAATAGCCCTTACTTTCAAAGTTTTCCCAATTTTTCGGCTGACTGACTGACCTTCATTTCTTAAAGTAATGATGGCCACTCGTTTTTCTTTACTTAGCTGCTTTTTTCTTGCCATAATACAAATTCTAACAGTCTATTCAGTAGGACTATCAGTTGTGTATCCACCTGACTTCTCCTCAACGCAACTGATGGTCCCAACCCCATTTATAAGGCAAGAAATCCCACTTATTAAACCTGACAGGGCACACCTGTGAAGTGAAAACCATTTCAGGGGACTACCTCTTGAAGCTCATCAAGAGAATGCCAAGAGTGTGCAAAGCAGTAATCAAAGCAAAAGGTGGCTACTTTGAAGAACCTAGAATATGACATATTTTCAGTTGTTTCACACTTGTTTGTTATGTATATAATTCCACATGTGTTAATTCATAGTTTTGATGCCTTCCGTGTGAATCTACAATTTTCATAGAAAATAAAGAAAACTGTTTGAATGAGAAGGTGTGTCCAAACTTTTGGTCTGTACTGTGTATATATATATATATATATATATATATATATATATATATATCATACTTCTGATATATATGAATGCACAATATGTGGGAAAATACTACTGATGTTCTTAGTTATAATATATATATTATATATTATAAATATATAATAATATATGTAAATATATTATGGCTAAAAACATATATATAAATATACATATATGTTTACATTGAATTTAGCCTCTGTTTTTTAATTGTTTCTGCCTGGATTTGAACTCACAACCTTCTATATTAGAGCCAAGAACCTTAACCACTACACTATAGAGCTGCATGTTAACCTGCAGTTAATTATAAAATGATACAGTATGAACAGGAAATGTGTTTTGAGACTGGACAGATCTTCGCACCAGGCCTATAGTATACATACAATACATATGTACTAGCAAGGATCAAACTTTTCAGTTTGTGCTGTGTGTACAGGTTTGGATTCAGAGGTTGGCAACCTGAGAAGTTACGCAGAGACCTGTTCTCAGCACAGTATGCTTGTCTCCATTATATGTGTAGATGTGAACACATATAAAGCCTTTCATGAAATCTTGTTATGCCCTCCATTCCCTAAGCCTAGGTATCAGTGAGTAGATGCAAATAGTCATGTGACAACTAAACCCCGAATGCCAAGAATGGTAAGGGTAGGTTCACATCACATCAGCAAATTAAGGATCCGCAAAACAGAGATACCGGCCGTGTGCATTCCGCATTTTGCCCCTATTAGAGCAGTCCTATTCCAGTCCTGTTCTATTTTTTTGTGGATCCGTCATGCAGACATACAGACACGGAATGCACACAGAGTAATTTCCGTTCTTTTGTATGCAGGCATTAATGTGCATGAGCCCTAATAGTTAGAAATTATCGAGAATGTAACAAATGAGATAAAAAATATAGATTTTAATTCTATAATTTTCAAGCCAAATCATCTCTGGTGTCCTACAAGAGGGGGTCATTATGTGTAATTATGCAATGACCTAAGATCTTTCTAATATACTTGTGAGTATCAGTTCCTCACCAGTGTCAAGATCTCTGCTTGCTCTCAGTGGATAGGAGCATTTACATGCAGAGGCTTAAAGCCCCACAGACTTGCTACTTACAGCTGTATCCATTATAGACATCTTTAGACTTAAAACAGCCTGGATGTAAAAATGATGCATTTTACTTGCACTGATACATTATAACAAGGCAGTGGAAACACTTTTGTTGCTGATCTGTTAAGCTCACAGAGGATTGTCTAGGCTTAATGGAATTGTGGCAAATGTTCTTCACCTGTGAGAAATTTAAGCAAATGGTGAGAAATGGCAAAAAAAAAAAAAAGTATTAGCCGGTTGCAGAACAGATATAAAAGGGAGAAAAGCAGCTCTTACCCACAGATATGCAACTTTTTTCAGAGTCAAATTCAAGAATTGCTCACTGGCAACCTCAGGCTTGGTGGTCCAGGTGCTGGGGCATGCTGGGAGTTGTAGTTTTGCAATAGTTGCGAAGGTACAGGTTAGGGCCCACTGCACGAGGGCAATACAGAGCCTTAATTAAAGGGGTTGTCTCACTTCAGCAAATGGCATTTATCATGTAGACAAACTTAATACAAGGCAATTACTAATGTATTGTGGTTGCCCATATTGCCTCCTTTGCTGGCTTCATTCATTTTTACATCACATTATACACTGTTTGTTTCCATAGTTACGACCACCCTGCAATCCACCAGTGGTGGCCGTGCATGCACACTATAGGAAAAAGTGCCGGCCTCTCTGGTGTCTGGGACCATGTAAGCACACCCAGGCTAGTGCTTTTTCCTATAGTGTGCAAGCACGACCACCGCTGCCGGATTATAGAGTGGTCATAACCATGGAAACAAGCAGTGATGGAAAAATGAATCCGGACAACAAATTAAGCAATATGGACAAACACAATACATTAGTAAGTGCCTTGTATTAACTTTCTCTACATAGTAAGTGCTATCCCCTTTAAGTAATATAAAACACTAATTATCCCGGGTTTTTCATCCAACATGCCAGCGCCTACTATATCTATTTACATAGTTTAATGAAATGCTCCATTTTGTACTTTCCTCCACTTTGATTTTCTTAACCAAAGCCTTTATCTCGTCTGCGCAGAATTGCTCATTTTCATTACCTTTCGATCCTGAACTCCTGCATTAATGTAAATGTATACAATGCCGTGCATTTCGTCTCCACGGGCTTTCCAACCCCCTTTATGCTCGTATTTGTTTTCCAGTGGAGCTGATTTATCCGCACGTTTGTCCTATGGACTCCGCAAACAACAAAGCAAGAGGAATGAGAAATGAATCACTAGAGAAGGATATGGCAGCAGAAATGCAACGATGTTGCAGATAAACGATCAACAAACATGGCAACAAGATGCCATGGATTTTCGGTTTTGGTATTGAGAGAGGACTGTTTTTTTTTTTTTTATTTGCTTGAGGCTTGGGCTCCACATAAACCATGAGTGATGGTAACATGGTAGCATTACCAGGAATTGAAATCATCTTAATTATACTCAATGTAAAAAATGAAAATCAGATATCACATTATCATATTATTATATTATTTGGCAGTTTTTTTTCTAAAAAACTTAGAACCAGCCCTGCACCTCAAATGCATCCAGAGATCTCCCCATTCATTGCTAAATTTAATCAGTTCTTTCTATACTATATTCACATATGGACACAATGCTTAGTGGTTACAGTCACCTATAGGCATAATTCTTAGTAGTTACAGTCACATATGGGCACAATGCTTGATGGTTACGGTCACATATGGGCACAATGCTTAGTTGTTACATACACTTATTGGCACAATGCTAGGTAGTTACAGTCACATATGGGCCCAATGCTTGATGGTCACGGTCACATATGGGCTCAATGCTTAGTTGTTACATACACTTATTGGCACAATGCTAGGTAGTTACAGTCACATATAGGCACAATGCTTAATGGTTACGGTTACAGAGGGGCACATTGCTTAGTGGTTCAGTGTGTGATTGATGGCTGTATGCCGCTTCCAGGAACCAATCCCCTGATAATCTAAAGCTTGTATTACACCTGCAGATTTTTAGCAGATGATAACTAACGAGTGTTTATAGTGACGCTCATTAGTGATCATCTGGCAGTGTAATACTGCCGCCAATTGCTGAATGAACAAGCAAATGCTCGTCCATCGGGCAGTCCAAATCTATTGACAGGTTAAAAAAAATCATCATTTGCAGGCGCAGATCGTGGTGTCTAATCACGATCAGCTGTCGGCAAACAATAATTCAGTATAAGGAAGAGTGATGGCATAATGATCGCTCCTCCCTATACAGAGGAGGAGATCACTGTATTTAATAGCAGCTGTCTCCTCCGCTAGCGAGCAGGCGATTGCTGGGAGAGACAGCTTCCTTCCTGACAATCACCTGTTAAATCGGGTTCTCTGCTACAGCCTTATGGCTCATGCACACAACCATATGTATTTTGCAGTCCACAAAAAACGGAAATACGGAAACGGAATGCACACGGAGTAACTTCAGTTTTTCTTTTGAGGACCCATTGAAGTGAATGGTTCCGTATATGGTCCGCCCAAAAAAAAAACGTAACGGACACGGAAAGGAAATACGTTCGTGTGCATGAGCCCTCCAAATGTCGGACACCACACTGCTGCCCTGCAAAAAGTGGAACAATCACAATAAGGGCTCATGCAGACGAATGTATTTTCTTTCTGTGTCCGTTCCATTTTTCTTTGCGGACCATATACGGAACCATTAATTTTAACGGGTCCGCAAAAAAACGGAAGTTACTCCGTGTGCATTCCGTTTCCGTATGTCCGTATTTCCGTTCCGCAAAAAAATAGAACATGTCCTATTATTGTCCGCATTACGAGCAATGATAGGGCTGTTCTATCAGGGGCCAGCTGCTCTGTTCCGCAAAATACGGAATGCACACGGACGTCATTCGCATTTTTTGCTAAACTGTTTTTTGCGGACTGCAAAATACATACGGTCATGTGCATGAAGCCTAAGACCCAGCAGGCTGAGTTTGTAGCTGAGTTGATGGATGTTTTTCTTAGGCTACTTTTGCAGAACCCGAGAACATTACTCACACACACTTCGGACATGGTCCAAGGGCCCGGCCGGGATGGGGGCTCACCGCAGAATAATAATGTGTTATGGTGGTAATGGCAGCGGGGCCCGGTGCACTCACTGTATTCTATCGCACCGGGCCTCGCTCACTGTAAAATAGTGCAAATACAAAATATTGCAAATACAAAATATTAGAGTGTGTGACCTTTTTTTTTGGTGGCGACTTTTTTTTTTTTGGACAGGCAGTGTAGTTGCTGCTCCTGAAGCCGAATGAGCACTTCTATGTTTGCGCCACTACTCTGAGCAGCAGCGCAGGCAGAGGATTGACAGGGCCTGTCAATCAGACGGCAGGTGGGTGCTTCTTTACCTGTGGAGACAGCCACTCATAGGTAAAGAACTCAGGCTAATGAGATGAATCGATTTGCACAAAGCCTTGATCCACCAAGAAATCCCAGAAAAACAAAGCACCCCGGGAACAAGTCACCCAAACCCAGCCTGCCCAAGCCACCAACCAGGACATCCTGACAAAGAGGGAAATCCAGAGGACGATGCATCTGGAGGAACGACATAAGAACGTCACAGAAGCTGACAGTATACCAGAGCCTGCAGAGGGAGTACAAACTGCCCCATATCTGGAGAAACTCCCCAACCCCAGAGGCTGACAGACCCTGAGGCGGTACAGACTGAGCGCCCACAGCCTGTTCATCGAATCCAGACGGCACCGACAGAGATACAAGCTCAGAGAGAGCAGACTGTGCCAGCAGTGCGACCAGGAGGCCGTGGAGGATGAGACCCCAAATACTCAGCAGTGAGGGAGACTCACCTCAGGAGACTGTCTGATCTCTGCCCAGACTTCACCTCCATGGAGGAGGAAGAGAGACTCTCCATACTGCTGAGGAAGAGGAGAACACAGCGGCCACAGCAGCACAATATGTCAAGATATCAAGTTGATATTGTGAGACCAAGAACCAATGGTCTTGGAGGGATTGCACCCATCTTCACTTAAACAGTGCTGCTGATTTTTCTTTTTTTTTTTAGATTGCCAAATAGATAGATATGAGATAGATAGATAGATAGATAGATAGATAGATATGAGATAGATAGATAGATAGATAGATAGATAGATGATATGAGATACAGTCCTGATTAAAAGTTTAAGACCACTTGAAAAATGGCAAAAAATCATATTTTACATTGTTGGATCTTAACAAGGTTCCAAGTAGAGCTTCAACATGCAACAAGAAGAAATGAGAGTGAGACAAAACATTTTTTGAGCATTCAATTGAAAACAACGAATAAACTGAAACAGGCTGTTTTTCAGCTGATCAAAATTTTAGGACCACATGCCTTTAAAAGGCCCAATCTGTGCACAGATGTGGATTCATTGTCATTTTCTGTCAGGTAGTCACACGTTGTGATGGCAAAGGCAAAAAAACTCTCCCTTTTTGAACGTGGTCGGGTTGTTGAACTGCATAAGCAGGGTCTCTCACAGCGCGCCATCGCTCCTGAGGTGGGACGCAGTAAGACAGTCATTTGGAATTTCTTAAATAATCCTGAGGGTTATGGAACAAAAAAGTCAAGTGGAAGACCCAAAGAAGACACAGGACGATCCTCGACCCAAATTAAGGCCCTTACTGATGCTGACTGCAGCCCCATAACCATCAGACGGCATCTGAGACTGAAGGGCTTCAAAAACAAAAAACGTCTTCAAAGACCTCGTCTCCTTGAACGCCACAGAACTGCTCGTTTGGACTTTGCAAGAGAGCACCAAACATGGGACATTCAAAGGTGGAAGAAAGTTTTATTCTCTGATGAGAAAAAATTTAACCTTGATGGTCCTGATGGTTTCCAACGTTACTGGCATGACAAGCAGATCCCACCTGAGATGTTTTCTATGCGCCACAGTGGAGGGGGCGCCATAATGGTCTGGGGTGCTTTTTCCTTCAGTGGAACAATGGAGCTTCAGGAAGTGCCGGGGCGTCAAACGGCCGCTTGCTATGTCCAGATGTTGCAGAGAGCATTCCTCATGACTGAGGGCCCTCGTCTGTGTGGTAACGACTGTTTTTTTTTAACAGGACAACGCTACAGTACACAATGCCCTCAGGACAAGGGACTTCTTCCAGGAGAATAAATCACTCTTTTGGCCCATCCTGCGTGTTCCCCTGATCTAAATCCAATTGAGAACCTTTGGGGATGGATGGCAAGGGAAGTTTACAGAAATGGACAACAGTTCCAGACAGTAGATGGCCTTCGTGCAGACGTCTTCACCACTTAGAGAAATGTTCCCACTCACCTCATGGAAACACTTGCATCAAGCATGCCAAAACAAATTTTTGAAGTGATAAACAATAACGGCGGAGCTACTCATTACTGAGTTCATGTTTGGAGGTTGGATTTCTGTTTTGGGGGGGGAAGGGGGGGTTCGTTTTTTTTTGGAGGTGTTGTCCTAAACTTTTGATCAGCTGAAAAACAGCCTGTTTCAGTTTATTCGTTGTTTTCATTAACCACCTCAGCCCCCAGTGCTTAAACACCCTGAAAGACCAGGCCACTTTTTACACTTCTGACCTACACTACTTTCACCGTTTATTGCTCGGTCATGCAACTTACCACCCAAATGAATTTTACCTCCTTTTCTTCTCACTAATAGAGCTTTCATTTGGTGGTATTTCATTGCTGCTGACATTTTTACTTTTTTTGTTATTAATCGAAATTTAACGATTTTTTTGCAAAAAAATGACATTTTTCACTTTCAGTTGTAAAATTTTCCTTTCGGATTTCACTGGTCATTTTTTACAGAATTTGATTTCAAACTCCTTACCACACATTTGGGCCCCTAGAATGCCAGGGCAGTATAACTACCCCACAAGTGACCCCATTTTGGAAAGAAGAGACCCCAAGGTATTCGCTGATGGGCATAGTGAGTTCATAGAACTTTTTATTTTTTGTCACAAGTTAGTGGAATATGAGACTTTGTATGAAAAAAAAAAAAAAATCATCATTTTCCACTAACTTGTGACAAAAAATAAAAAATTCTAGGAACTCGCCATGCCCCTCACGGAATACCTTGGGGTGTCTTCTTTCCAAAATGGGGTCACTTGTGGGGTAGTTATACTGCCCTGGCATTTTCCAGGGGCCCTAATGTGTGGTAAGTAGGTAAATGACCTGTGAAATCCTAAAGGTGCTCTTTGGAATATGGGCCCCTTTGCCCACCTAGGCTGCAAAAAAGTGTCACACATCTGGTATCTCCGTACTCAGGAGAAGTTGGGGAATGTGTTTTGGGGTGTCATTTTACATATACCCATGCTGGGTGAGAGAAATATCTTGGCAAAAGACAACTTTTCCCATTTTTTTATACAAAGTTGGCATTTGACCAAGATATTTATCTCACCCAGCATGGGTATATGTAAAATGACACCCCAAAACACATTCCCCAACTTCTCCTGAGTACGGCGATACCAGATGTGTGACACTTTTTTGCAGCCTAGGTGGGCAAAGGTGCCCAAATTCCTTTTAGGAGGGTATTTTTAGACATTTGGATACCAGACTTCTTCTCACGCTTTGGGGCCCCTAGAATGCCAGGGCAGTATAAATACCCCACATGTGACCCCATTTTGGAAAGAAGACACCCCAAGGTATTCAATGAGGGGCATGGCGAGTTCATAGAATTTTTTTTTTTTTGGCACAAGTTAGCGGAAATTGATATTTTTTATTTTTTTCTCACAAAGTCTCCCTTTCCGCTAACTTGGGACAAAAATTTCAATCTTTCATGGACTCAATATGCCCCTCACGGAATACCTTGGGGTGTCTTCTTTCCGAAATGGGGTCACATGTGGGGTATTTATACTGCCCTGGCATTCTAGGGGCCCTAAAGCGTGAGAATAAGTCTGGAATATAAATGTCTAAAAAATTTTACGCATTTGGATTCCGTGAGGGGTATTGTGAGTTCATGTGAGATTTTAGTTTTTGACACAAGTTAGTGGAATATGAGACTTTGTAAGAAAAAAAAATAATAATTCCGCTAACTTGGGCCAAAAAAATGTCTGAATAGAGCCTTACAGAGGGGTGATCAATGACAGGGGGGTGATCAATGACAGGGGGGGTGATCAATGACAGGGGGGGTGATCAATGATAGGGGGGGTGATCAATGACAGGGGGGGGTGATCAATGACAGGGGGGGGTGATCAATGACAGGGGGGTGATCAATGACAGGGGTGTAATCAATGACAGGGGGGTGATCAGGGAGTCTATATGGGGTGATCACCACAGTCATTGATCATGCCCCTGTAAGGCTTCATTCAGACGTCCGTATGCGTTTTGCGGATCCGATCCATCTATCAGTGGATCCGTAAAAATCATGCGGACATCTGAATGGAGCTTTACAGGGGGTTGATCAATGACAGGGGGGTGATCAGGGAGTCTATATGGGGTGATCAGGGGTGATCAGGGGCTAATAAGGGGTTAATAAGTGACGGGGGGGTGTAGTGTAGTGTAGTGTGGTGCTTGGTGCTACTTTACTGAGCTACCTGTGTCCTCTGGTGGTCGATCCAAACAAAGGGGACCACCAGAGGACCAGGTAGCAGGTAGCAGGTATATTAGACGCTGTTATCAAAACAGCGTCTAATATACCTGTTAGGGGTTAAAAAAAACACATCTCCAGCCTGCCAGCGAACGATCGCCGCTGGCAGGCTGGAGATCCACTCTCTTACCTTCCGATCCTGTGAGCGCGCGCGCCTGTGTGCGAGATGACGCGTAGATGCGTGATTGTGCGCAGCGCTGCCACCTCCGGAACGCGATCCTGCGTTAGGCGGTCCGGAGGTGGTTAAATTGAATGCTCAAAAAATGTTTTGTCTCACTCCCATTTCTTCTTGTTGCATGTTGAAGCTCTACTTGGAACCTTGTTAAGATCCAGCCATGCTAAATAGGATTTTTTGCCATTTTTCAAGTGGTCCTAAACTTTTGATCAGGACTGTAGATAGATAGATGATATGAGATAGATAGATAGATAATGAGATAGATAGATAGATAGATAGATAGATAGATAGATAGATAGATAGATAGATAATAGATAGATAGATAGATAGATAGATAGATAGATAATAGATAGATAGATAGATAGATAGATAGATAATAGATAGATAGATAATGAGATAGATAGATAGATAATGAGATAGATAGATAGATAGATAGATAGATAGATAGATAGATAGATAATATGAGATAGATAGACATCAAGTTGATATTGTGAAACTACGAACTGATGGTCTTGGAGGGATTGCACCCATCTTCAGTTCAACAGTGCTGCTGATTTTTCGTCTTTTTAGATAGATATGAGAGATAGAGAGATAGATAGATGGATAGATAAGGTAGCTATAGATACAATAGATATAATGTTTCTCTTCTTCTTTCTCTTGTAGTTTTCCTCTGAAAACCTTTTAGAGACAAACAATTCAGATTTGCAAAAAGACTACAAATCTTCGCACCGTCCTCATGGAAGATAATTGTCGTCCAGGACATGCCGCTATAGAGATCTATGGCGCAATTAAGGTTTCCTCCGAACGTGGAGAAAGTGTAAGAAGCAGATCTGCGGTTTCTCGTGTTTTCGGATTTCATGGTTTGATGCATTTTACATCAAAGTTTCCTGTAAATTTCATCTGGATGAATTAGGGAGACAACCTCATCCCGACCTTCCAGACTTAACCCTTTCCAACCCCAGCCGTGAATTAGTGTGAATTAGGGGGGGTCTTTGACTAAGACCTGGAGAAGAATGTCTTTACAGTAGGGGTCACAATGTCTTACATATCTGGTCAAAAAAGGACAATTTTATCGCTTACGTTGCTCTAGATATTGAGACTGAATTTCCCACCAGACTGTCAGTGTACACCTTGTCGCTGAGTTAGTACTACTGATGCATTGTTAATAATGCCATATAATGCTGAAGTTTATTGTCCTGCTGTACAATGGAATAATAGTGTCCTAAAATGTGTGTAATAACACCAAAAGGTGGTTAATTAACAGTGCTAAATACACTACCTACCAGTGCTGAAATTGTACTGCCATACAGTGTCAAAACCAGTGCAATGCTACTGGTCATCATCAGTACAATTGAGAAAAGACCATAAAAAACATAATAATAGATTCCAAATAAAACTACCATACAGTGCACTAAAAATACTGCCGTAAAGTGCTGGAAATATACCATCATACAGTACCCAAATAATACCTTCATATAGTGTAGACATAATACCATCCAAAAGCCTCAATATTACAACCACGATACTGCCAGCTAGTTAATAAACAAATTTAGTACCTTAAAGGGGTATTCCCATCTGGGACATTTATAGCATTTTTATACTTTAGTCCATAAACATCTGATGGGTGCGGGTGTCACCTTTGGGACCCGCTGCTGTCTTCCAAATTGGGCCCCAGGGTAAATGTAGAGCACACCAGGTAAACACATGCGTGGCTACCCACCTACCATTCAACGCTAAGAGACTTCCGAAAATAATGAAGCACTGACTTGGCCATTTTCGGAAGTCCCATAGTAGTGAATGCAGTGGATGATGCGTTTGCTTGGTGTGCTATTCATTCACTTCGCGGCCCCCATTTGGTAGACAGGAGCCGGTCCCAAAGGTGGGGACCACACCTGTCAGATATTTGTGACACATCCTATCAATATGCAATAAACTTCCCAGATAGGAACAACACAAACCTTAGAAAAAAGCTGTTGGAAACTGTCAGCAATGTGCTGTTGACTGATCTTTCATTCCTATGATGTGTCTCTGTTTGGTAGTTTGAACACATAATGCTTCACCACTGGCTCATTAGCAGCTTTGTCCTTTTATGAACCCATGAAAAAATGTTTCGGGTATTGAATATTTGTAAATTAACCTTTTTTTTTTAATAATAATTTTTATTATGTAGCAATGAGCTGAGTATTCACACAAGTCTGCTTGTTGTTGGTTTCCAAAGAGAAGCCAAATCTTTCTTCAATACGAAAACAAAACCTTGGGAAGGATGTTGAATCTCCTTAAAGAGACCAGTGCTATATAAAGGCTTACTGGAATCACTCCATGGTATGGAGAATTATTGGCAATGCTCCATGTGAAATGAATATGCAAAGAGGTATCTTCTAAGAAAGAGAATCATCTCACCAGCACCACCTATTAAAAGTAGCTCCCTATGAGTCAAGATCTGAATTTTCAAAAGAAACTTGGAATTTGACAAGGGAATATAGCCAAGCCAGATATTCACGAGTAAACCGCTGTTTCAGGGTGCTTGCCCCTCAACAATATGGAGTAGGATTCTGGCTGGCTCAGTGGGATGCCCTTGAAGCAGCTTTTCTCTTTAAGGAGACCCAGCCCCCTGCCTAAGCTGCTTCCAGGGCATCCCACTCAGCCGGCTAGAATCCTACACCATATTGATGAGGGGCAAGCACCCCGAAACAGCTGTCTATGGATGAATATCTGGCTTGGTTATATTCCCTTGTTAAATCGCAAGGCATGTTGAAAAGTCAGAGGAGCCACTCATAGGGATCCACTTTCAATAGGTGGCGCTGGTGAGATGACTCCGTTTCTTGGTAGATAGCTCTTTGCATATTCAGTAAAAAAAAAACAAAAAAAAAAACACATGGATTTTTTCTACTACAAAGCTAACATGACCTCCCATTGGCATTGAGAACCGTCCTGCCTCTTACGCTGATATCACAGACGATCTATATCCAGAAGTGAAAAGGGCAGCCATTCCTATGAAACATGTGGTCAATCTCCTCCAGATAGTGAAGAAAATGAACGTTCTGTGCCATCTCCGGAACGAACTCGAGATTGTGTTCTGGAGAGACAGCTTTATTGTGGCTGTTAAATTGTATCTCGGCAGAGTGTCTCGGCGTTCCCTCCCGTTATTGCACCCATAAAGAAATTGTTTTTGTGTCTTTGTTTTTTGAGGCTGGGATAATATAGCCTGCAGTCAGAAAAAAACAGCACAAAAGGAAAAGCTTATAAGACCTGACAAGCAGCTAACAAACGATATGTCTGGTGCCCTTCAAACATGTCGTCCACCTTGGACAATCCCTATTTGTTAGAAGGATATCCTGGCAATAATCTGATTGTAAAGTGTCCTCCTGCCAGGAACTGTTATCTGTGGGGAAACCTGGCAAGTGCTCAATTTCTCTGCAGTGCCACCCACAGGAGAAATGAAGTATTACACAGTGTCCATTCACATCAATCTGTCATCTGTGTAATGAAGGACAGGTTAAGTCCTCCAGAGCGAGAGGCACTCTTAATAACCAATATGGCCAAGAGATGAGGATCTGAACACAGGACCAACCCTTTGTTAACTCCCTAATAACATGTAGGAAAATGGGTTTTCTATAGTAGACAAATCTTTTAAAGATGGAAATGTTTCCTACACATCATACATGGAGCCATTTTATGGCTTGATACGTAATTTATAGGTAATTGGGCAAAGTCTATTGGACCCTAAAAATAAAGTAACTAGAAGAATAAGGGCCTAATTCAGAATGTGTAACTGGATCCATTACTACAATGAGTTATTTATAGTAGCTGTCTTCATTATGGGGCAGTAGGACCTATAGGTCTCAGTAGGCTCCTAGGCTCTGGTGGGACTGGAACCCCTGCACCCGCTCCAGGTATGGCTTTTGAACCTAGAGGTTTATCACTCTAGCAAATAGTGATGGCCCTATTGACTGGCAGCATGGGTTGGCTTTGGAATCTGAAGACTTTTAGGAGGGGCCAGGAATCTACAAAACATTGATGCATGTGAGAAATAGCTCAGCTCCATTGAGGACATTATCAGGGTAAGATGTGTTGTGTGACTACAACCTCTCTTTATATCATATGGGTGTCAGCCAGATGCCATGAAACTGGTCGATGGGGAGCTCATTCATTTGTCCATGGCCTAGGTGACTGTCACTTAATTTACTATATTTTGTGTGTACGTGTATATATATATACCATATATATAAAGCAAAAATGAAAAGCAGCACTATCCAAACAGTTGGGTGCAATCCAAAGGCTCCACTGAGTAGAGCTGAAACATTGCTGATGCATGGTTGAATAAAGACATCCACATTTGGAGTGCTGCCCTTTTTATTATATATATATATATATATATTTTATATATATATATATATATATTTATATATATACACACACACACACAGAGTAAACTTTTTATGCACCTTAGCCTTGTCAAGCCTATTTTATTCCCGGATCTCAGAATTCCCGGTAAAACATCTCCCAGCAAATTCAGTTTTTTGGAGTGCTGGAAACAGGGGTCTATGGAAGTCTTGTTCTAGAAGGGGTGGTCTCATCAGATTCATCACCATCATAAGCTTTCAGTAGGATTGGCTAATGTGCCAGGTTTGGTGGATGTCCCACATCTCTTGCGTTTCCCCTACTGACAAACACCAAGTCTGGAGAATACCACCAATACTATATTTAAAAATTTCTATTGAAAAAAAGATTGGGATTAGTTAAAAATACTAAATAATTAATTCTCAGACTTCCCAATCCTCTGCCGCTACCCTGCTGCTCCCCACTTGCTGGCCCCGAGCTCCACACATAATAAAAGGCTTGAACTGCCTGCTCAGTCAATCACTGGCTGCAGTGGTGACCCATCTCAGCCAGTGATTGGCTGATCAGGCAGTACAAACAATTTCCTGTTTGTTCAGGTCAGGATCGGGAAGTGGAGGGCGATGAAAAATGAAGCAGCAGCGTTATGGGATCTGTAAGGTTAACTATTAATTATTTTTTTATTTTTAACCCTTTCGAACCCTGTATGTTGCCTATGGAAAACCCCTTGAACCCTTGTATCCCTACTCTCTGCCCTGGTCTCTCTAGAACGTTGTCATGGGGTCACGGGAACTAAGTAGCTGCCAAGTGGTATCACAGGACAGTATTAAAGGGGTTTTCTGGGACCCAAAGGGACATATCAACCCACATTAATTACCCATATCTTTCCCGCAGAAGAAAGCTTCTAATATATTTACCATGTGGAAGTTGCATGTATCCATGTAATGCTCTCCTTTGGAAAATCCTACATTAGCCAACGTCAAATCCTTTACTGGGTTTCCAGCCTGGTCTATGGACGGGACGTCACCTCTGCTGTGGGTGGAGCCAGAATCATTCCTCTCCCTGGCGCATGCACAGAGAGAAGTAGTTCTGCCCTGTCCAAAGCAGAAGTGATGTCCCATCCATAACCCAGGCTGGAACTCTTGTTGGCAGATGTAGGACTTTTCAAAGGGGAGCATCACATGGCCAGGTTCCAGAGCAGCTAACCCATACAATTTCCAGATGGTAAGTATATTGGAGACTTTCTTCTGCAGGCAACATATGAGTGATGAAGGTGAGAAGATGTATCCGACTGGGTTGCAGAAAACCCCTTTAAAAGGGGTGTTCACCCCTGGGGACCTTTTCTACAGACCCTCCAGCGTGGCTGGACCCATAGTGATAATCATACTTACCTTAATCCCGCTACTGGGGTTGCTGCCCCTCTGGCTGTGCTGGTCCCCGGTCTTCCCACGGCATTAACTGATTTGACACAAGTAACATGACCCTAGCAGTCAATGACTGGCTGCAGCGGTCACATGATCCACGTCAAAACAGATGTTGACATGGGGAGACCAGGGACTGCAAAGCCGGCAGGGTAGCGATGTATCCAGACCCTAGCGACAGTGATCAGGTAAGTATGATTACCACCGTGGGTCTGGCCACGCCAGGGTGTCTTCAGAAAGGCTTTAAGGTAGTAAAGTATGTGCTGTTTTTGGTAACAGCTCCTTCATATGAGAGGACATGATTGACAGGCAATATTTTTGCAGTTTTTGCTATAATTGTTCCTTGAGATTTCCGATCCGCTGCCGCACACAGGTTCAGGGTTATTGTCTCTTCTTGAGTATTTCAGCAGAAAGCACTGGAGACATCAATGAAGTGACAAGTGTGGCTCTCCAGAGATGTGCAGCCTTGGACTAATTGATTGACTTGCGCATGCCTGCATCTCATCCTTCCTCTGCTGTCGTTCACACTTGAAGCTGCGGGGAGCACAGGTCCGATTACTCCTCCATGAGAATCATTTTCCAATTTGTGGATCTCCTTCAGATGCTTTACGGAGAATAACTGTTCTCCGCAAGACACTGTCAGCGACTGTCTGCTGCATGGACGCTCTGCTCAAGCGGAAAGTAGCGCTATGGCGGATGGAGCAAACAAAATCAGGTCCGGCTGCCTAAGGATTGGACTTTATCTGGCTCTTAAAGTGAAAGGAGCCAAGATATTTTTCATGGTCAGGTTTGTGCACTTGAAATGAAGCCTTTTGGCTGTATGGTCACTTAACTAAGCCCGGTATCCTTAGAATGGGTCTTAATTTCCTTTTTGCACGGTAAAGAAAAACAAATTTTAAAACGTGGAAACTGTCAGCAGGCTGCTGTTGATGGATCTGTTCTTCTTAATGTACACAGTGGTGTGCTGTTGTGAATAGGTTGGGGTTCTGGCTGGCTCATTAACATGGTGGGGTTGAGCTGCAATGCCACATAATTAACCTTGGGACGGGTGGGAGGCGCTGTTTCTGAACAAAATCAGCCATGATTTTCTAATTCTGGACAATCCCTTTAATTGTCAACGCCCTACAGCATGAGGTCCAAATAATAGCTCCATTACTTGGCAAAAGAACAGTTGTCTGTCCAACAATGCCATATAGTTGCTCGAATAATGATCCTAAACGGTGCCAAGGACAATATATCCTGACATATTAGCCTGTGGTGTGCCCAAGTCATAGTGCCACCACATAATACTGCATACAACCAGATAGCAGCACCGCATGCTTCACATATAAATCCCACCTTGCAGTGACCAAATAAGAGTGCCATACAATGCTTAAAGGGGTCCTCTCACTTCAGCAAATAGCAGTTATCATGTAGAGAAAGTTAATGCAAAGCACTAACTAATGTATTGTGATCGTCCATAATGCTTCCTTTGCTGGCTGGATTCATTTTTCCATCGCATTATACACTGCTCACTTCCATGGTTACGACCACCCTGCAATCCAGCAACGATGGTCGTGATTGCATCCTATAGGAAAAAGCACCAGCCTATCTGCGGTCCCATGGTCCCGACCAGCAGAGAGGCCGACACTTTTTCCTATAATGTACAAGCACGACCACCGCTGATGGATTGCAGGGTGGTCGTAACCATAAAAACAAGCAGTGTATAACGGGATGGAAAAATGAATCCAGCCAGCAAAGGAAGCAATATGGACAATCACAATACATTAGCAAGTGCTTTGTATTAACTTTCTTTACATGATAACTGCTATTTGCCGAAGTGAGAGAACCCCTTTAAATATTACTGCTTTACAGCTACTATTAAAACCCCTGGTGGTCTAGTGGTTAGGAACATTAATGGTGGTTTAGGAGGTTTAAGAGGTAAATAGCCCTGTTGGTCAAGAATGTTTTAGTAGTTAGTACCCCAATCACTGTCTAACTGCTATGGCGATGCCTCCACTCTTTGCCATCCACTCGAACAATGCCTCCAACCTCTGCCAGTCACTGCACTGATGCCTCCACATTGCTGCACCACCCTACTTCTCCCTCATCATTATCCCTGGTTGTCTAGCAGGTTTGTGGATTCATGCCCCTAGTGGTCTGGGGTGTTTATGGATTTACATCCCCGATGGTTAAAGGTGTTTATGGATTCATATCCTTGGTTTATGGTGTTTGTGAATTCCCATTTCAGGTTGTCTAGGGTGTTTAAAAATTCATATCCCTGGTTGTCTAGGGTGTTTATGGATTAATTTCCCTGTTGATCTAAGATGTTTATGGATTCATATCCTTGGTGGTCTAGGATGTTTATAGATTCACATCCCTGGTAGTCTAGGGTTTTTATGGATTCATGTCCCTGGTAGTCTATCATGTTTATGGATTTATGTCCTCGGTGGACTAGGGTGTTTATGGATTCGTATCCCTCGTGGTCTAGGATGTTTATGGATTCACATTCCTTGTAGTCTAGGGTTTTCATGGATTCATGTCCCTGGTGGTCTACGATGTTAATGGATTCGTATCCCTGGTGGTTTAGGGTTTTCGTAAATTCCAGTCCCTGGTGGTCTAGGATGTTTATAGATTTACATTCCTGGTAGTTTAGGATGTTTATGGATTTATATCCCTCGTAGTCTAGAATGTTTATAGATTCATATACTTGGTGGTCTATGGTGTTCATGGATTTATATCCTTCGTGGTACAGGACGTTTATGGATTCACATTCCTGGTTGTCTAGTCTTCATGGATTCATGTCCCTGATGGTCTAGGATGTTTATAGATTCATATCTTTTGTGGTCTAGGGTCTTCATGGATTCATGTCCCTGGTGGTCTAGGATATTTATGGATTTATATCGTTGGTGGTCTAGGATGTTTATAGATTCACATCCCTGGTTGTTATGGATCAATTTCCCTGGTGGTCTAGGATGTTTATGAATTTATGTCCTTGGTGGACTAGGGTGTTTAAGGATTCATACCCCTCGTGGTCTAAGATGTTTATGGATTCATATCCCTGGTAGTCTAGGGTGTTTATGGATTCATACCCCTCATGGTCTAAGACGTTTATGGATTCATATCCCTGGTAGTCTAGGGTTTTTATGGATTCATGTCCCTCGTGGTGTAAGATGTTTATGGATTTATATCCTTGGTGGTCTAGGATGTTTATGGAATCACATCGCTGGTAGTTTAGGATGTTTATGGATTCACATCCATGGTAGTTTAAGGAGTTTATGGATTCATTTCCATGGTGGTCTATGATATTTTGTAGTTTAGGATGTTTATGGATTCATTAACCCTGATGGTCTGGGGAGGTTTGTCTCCTTGATAGACTAAGTTGATGGCGTAACATACTAGGTGTGCAGTAAGTCACTCAATTCTCCAGACTCCAGTGTGGTCCTTTGGCCCCTGAGTGGAGGAAGCTGAAAGTGGTCTGTCTTTTTCTGGTCACTGAATTCTGCTTCCCCTTGCTATACTAAAGCCAGTCATAAACCTTAAATAAATTTCACCACCCTACTGTCCCCCTACTACCTTTGGAAGGAACAAACATCATCCATTTCATTGTAAGATAGGCTGATCCAAGTAGAAAACTCGTGGTTGCTTTCTTTTAGAAACAGCACCACACCTGTCCACAGGTTGTGTCTGGTATTGCAGCTCGGCTCCATTGTAATGAATAAGACTGGACTACAATGCTACACACCATGTCGACAGGTGCGGCGCTGATTTTGGAAAAAAGGCAGCCATGTTTTCCTAACCCTGGACAACGCCTTTAAGGCTGATCTTGAGAGGTTTGTTCCTACAGAAGACCATCTAATAAATGAGGGTTTGGAAACTTTCTTTTTGTTCTTAACTTTTCTTCTCAAATAAAACCCATCATCCTTAATTTTCCGCCATTGAAATAATTTCAGAGCCTTTCTATAGCCGACAATTGCTTCATTTCTCTTTGACGGGAGAACAGAAGAAAAAGAAATTAATAAAATAAAATCTCAGACGCGAACACAAAATCAGAAAGTACATTGATGAATGCGCCTCGTACAATAGAGCTTCGCTTGCCGCCGCTTTACGGAATCGCTCCATTACGTGTTAAGCACTATGATAAGAAGCCTTGATGCAGTCCCCCTTCCCCCAATCAATACGGGCCGCCAAGACCGAGCCGCTCCTGAATCTGTTATTCCAAGGCTGCTGTCATTACCACGAGCCGCGCTCTTCCTGTCAATACCAAGAATGTGGCCCATTTTATTTGTCAGAATGATGAAGCCAGCAGGAGTAGTGGATTTTTAATCAGCGGATATCTCTGCGGCCGGGAGACGAGCCAGAGGCGTCACCTGATTTCCTTTATTCTCATTGTCGATAGAACAGGAAAGTATGGTCATCTACCAATATAATATCAGCCACGGTCATTGATTTACCTTGTATCCCTCCAAGGTGGTGCAAGAAGCTGAGATAGAAGGAGCTGCTTGGTGGCTCTGTTCATTTTAGGGTTAGGGGTTCCTGTTTTTACAGGATCCATGATGGATCCCATTTAGTTTAGCCTTGGTTTGTCCTATCCTTGTTACTAGTGGGTGGAATAACCTGTAGAAGATGCTCCTCCCCAGAGGAACTGCAGTGTAATAAACAATGGGGTCATGGAAAGGTCAAGGAGGATAAACCAAATCCAGACCCATCTGTCCTAAAGGTCAAAACCTGATACCATTATGGGAGGTGGTGGGGGGACACATTTCAATCTTTCTTGCTATCGGGCCCCTCTCAAGAGAAGAACTGGATTTTGGCACAAAGAAGAGGAGAAATAGAGCCAACAATACTTGCTTGGAGATGATCTCCTCACTGTGATCTACAAGGGGTCTTATCATGTGGGCTTCCTATTAGTGATGAGCGGCAGGGGCTATATTCAAATTTGCGATATTTCACGAATATTTAGTAGAATATTCGCCATATATTTGCAAATTTTGAGAACTCGAGATTATTTTATTAAATGCGAAAAATCGGCAATATAGAAATCGCGTAATGCGAATTCGTAAAGCGAAATACAGGCCTGGGTCACTTTGGCTACATTATTCAAGCTGCTAGAAGTTTCATGAGTTTCTCCTGAGACTGGAGAAAATGGTCGGCACGGCAGAACATTACAATAGCTTTATATGCAGATAGAGTCAAGTGCTCCAATATATTCGCGATTGCGCTAATCGGCAGTGATTAGAATATTTTTTCGCACTACGTGCAACTTCACATTTTAGCAGGTCTCACTACAGATTACTGATTGGTGCACTAAGTATTGTTGTGAACTTGACATTGTTTCTTTCTCATTGGCTTGCAAGCAAGAAGCAGAGAGGAATCATGTGTTCAGATGGAAAAAAAAGACGAATATTCAATATAACAAATATATTGCACTATATTCTAAATATTCGCGAATTCTCGAAGTGGCGATATTTGTGATAAAAATTCGCTATTCGAATATTCGGGCTCAACACTACTTCCTATTGATAATCCACTGTTTTTGGTACAAATGTGTTTAGTGAGGTGTGAAAACCATTTAGTTTCTCCTTGGTTGGTCATATCCTTGTTACTAGTGGGTGGAATAACCTGTAGAAGATGCTCCTCCCCAGAGGAACTGCAGTGCTAATAAACAATGGGGTTATGGAAAGGTCACAGAGAAGAAACCAAATCCAGACCCATCTGTCCTAAGAGTCAAAACCTAATACCATTATGGGCGGTACATTTTGATCTTTCTTGATATGGAGCACCTCTCAAGAGAAGAAATGGATTTTGGCACAAAGGAGAGGAGAAACAGATCCAAAATCCAATCTTTTGGATCCAACAATACTTGGGTGGAGATGAACTCCTGACTGTGATCTACAAGGGGCCTTATCATGTGGACTTCCTATTGATAATCCACTGTTTTTGGTAGAAATGTGTTTTAGTGAGGTGTGAAGACCTTTGCAATTCAGATGATATTGGGCTAGATGTCTCCTGGCGCCCCATGGCCTCCCCGTTACCTCTCCCGAGGCTCAGGTGTCAACTGGGAAAATGAGACACGTGGGATCATGGCTGGTCACCCTCTAATTATAATTACCCGTTTGCGAGTTTATCAGTTCCCTGAAGCTTAATAATCTTCAGGGAATTTGTGTCTCAGGAGCTGTCATGAAGGAAACGTACGACAGACATTAAGGTGACCATAAAAAAAATTATGAAGTGTGCAATTATGGGTTATTGAAACCAATTACCTTTCCTTACTGTCATGATGACACCGGCGCGGTTCATCCGAGGGGCAGAGGCAATCTGCGCTGACACACACTACATTACCTCCATTGTTGCTGAGTCTGACGGTACATCCAGCCACCTCCACTTCAGGCTCAGCTTTATTTACAGACAAAGGCCTCCACCTCTCATCAAATACTTCAATGGGAGACAGCAAAGGTGTAATGGCCGGGACGGAAAAGGTGGCCGATGGTGGATCTTCACACGAAAAATGGACAGAATGTATTCTACTAATACCATGGCTCTCCTGGTCAAACATTCTCCAAACACAAGTGTATAATCTCTGCCCCCTGCATACAAGTGTATAATCCCTGCACCCTACATACAAGTGTATAATCCCTGCACCCTACATACGAATGTATAATCCCTGCACCCTACATACAAGTGTATAATCCTTGCACCCTACATACAAATGTATAATCCCTGCACCCTACACACAAATGTATAATCCCTGCACCCTACATACAAATGTATACTCCCTGAACCCTACATAAAAATCCATAATCCCTACACTGTAAATACAGTATTATAATAGTTATATTCTTGTACATAGGAGCAGTATTATGGTAGTTATATTCTTGTATGTAGGAGGTAGTATTATAGTAGTTATATTCTTGTACATAGGGTATTATAGTAGTTATATTCTTGTATGTAGGAGGTAGTATTATAGTAGTTATATTCTTGTACATAGGAGCAGTATTATAGTAGTTATATTCTTGTACATAGGGTATTATAGTAGTTATATTCTTGTACATAGGAGCAGTATTATAGTAGTTATATTCTTGTACATAGGAGGCAGTATTAAAGTAGTTATATTCTTGTACATAGAAGCAGTATTATAGTAGTTATATTCTTGTACATAGGAGGCAGTATTATAGTAGTTATATTCTTGTACATAGGAGGAGTATTATAGTAGTTATATTCTTGTACATAGGAGGCAGTATTATAGTAGTTATATTCTTGTACATAGAAGCAGTATTATAGTAGTTATATTCTTGTACATAGGAGGCAGTATTATAGTAGTTATATTCTTGTACATAGGAGGCAGTATTATAGTAGTTATATTCTTGTACATAGGAGGCAGTATTATAGTAGTTATATTCTTGTACATAGGAGGCAGTATTATAGTAGTTGTATTCTTGTACATAGGAGTAGTATTATAGTAGTTATATTCTTGTACATAGGAGGCAGTATTATAGTAGTTATATTCTTGTATATAGGAGCAGTATTATAGTAGTTATATTCTTGTACTTAGGAGCAGTATTATAGTAGTTATATTATTGTACATAGGAGCAGCATTATAGTAGTTATATTCTTGTACATAGGAAACAGTATTATAGTAGTTATATTCTTGTACATAGGAGGCAGTATTATAGTAGTTATATTCTTGTACATAGGAGGCAGTATTATAGTAGTTATATTCTTGTACATAGGAGGCAGTACTATAGTAGTTATATTCTTGTACATAGGAGCAGTATTATAGTAGTTATATTCTTGTACTTAGGAGCAGTATTATAGTAGTTATATTCTTGTACATATGAGCAGTATTATAGTAGTTATATTATTGTACATAGGAGCAGCATTATAGTAGTTATATTCTTGTACATAGGAAACAGTATTATAGTAGTTATATTCTTGTACATAGGAGCAGTATTATAGTAGTTATATTCTTGTACATAGGAGCAGTATTATAGTAGTTATATTCTTATACATAGGAGCAGTATTATAGTAGTTATATTCTTGTACCTAGGAGCAGTATTATAGTAGTTATATTATTGTACATAGGAGGCAGTATTATAGTAGTTATATTCTTGTACATAGGAGACCGTATTATAGTAGTTATATTCTTGTACATAGGAGCAGTATTATAGTAGTTATATTCTTGTACATAGGTGCAGTATTATAGTAGTTATATTCTTGTACATAGGAGGCAGTATTATAGTAGTTATATTCTTGTACATAGGAGCAGTATTATAGTAGTTATATTCTTGTACATAGGAGCAGTATTATAGTAGTTATGTTCTTGTACATAGGAGCAGTATTATAGTAGTTATATTCTTGTACATAGGAGGCAGTATTATAGTAGTTATATTCTTGTACATAGTTGCAGTATTATAGTAGTTATATTCTTGTACATAGGAGCAGTATTATAGTATTGTACATAGGAGCAGTATTATAGTAGTTATATTCTTGTACATAGGAGGCAGTATTATAGTAGTTATATTCTTGTACATAGGAGCAGTATTATAGTAGTTATATTCTTGTACGTAGGAGACAGTATTATAGCAGTTATATTCTTGTACATAGGAGCAGTATTATAGTAGTTGTATTCTTGTAAATAGGAGCAGTATTATAGTAGTTATATTCTTGTACATAGGAGCAGTATTATAGTAGTTATATTCTTGTACATAGGAGCAGTGTTATAGTAGTTATATTCTTGTACATAGGAGGCAGTATTATAGTAGTTATATTCTTGTACATAGGAGCAGTGTTATAGTAGTTATATTCTTGTACATAGGAGGCAGTATTATAGTAGTTATATCCTTGTACATAGGAGCAGTGTTATAGTAGTTATATTCTTGTACATAGGAGGCAGTATTATAGTAGTTATATTCTTGTACATAGGAGCAGTATTATAGTAGTTATATTCTTGTACATAGGAGGCAGTATTATAGTAGTTATATTCTTGTACATAGGAGGCAGTATTATAGTAGTTATATTTTAGTACATAGGAGGCAGTATTATAGTAGTTATATTTTAGTATATACTAGCAGAAGGAACCGGCTTTGCACAGGTATATTTCATCTATTTAATTTAATGTTTCTGTGTGTCATTAAAAGATATCGACAGTTTCCCCTATAACAGTGACCTCTACAGCACCCTGCCCCTTTAATAGTGAACTCCACAGTCCCCCCCACGCTTTAACACTGACCCCCCCCCCCCACAGTGCCCCGCCACTTTAAAATGGGACCTCCACAGCAGCCCATTCCCTTAACTTTGACCTTCACAGCAGCCTGCCCCTTTAACAGTGAGTTTCACAGCACCCAGCTCCCTTGACAGTGACCTCCACAGCAGTTGCCCCTTTAATAGTGGCCCCTGTCCCCTTAACAGTGACCTCCATAGTGTCCGCCCCTTTAACAGTGACCTCAACAGCGGCCTGCCCCCTTAATAGTAACATCCACAGTGAACGCCTCTTTAACAGTGGCCTCCACAGTGCCCGCCCCTTTAACAGTGACCTCCACAGTGCCCTCCTCTTTCACAGTGACCTCCACAGCGGCCTGCCCCTTTAATGCTAGGGCTACACGACGACATTTTGTCTCAACAATTTTTATAATGGTAATCTATGGTGTCGTACTGCGACATGCGACACGCTGTGACTGCGACACGACTGTCGCAAAAAAAAACATCCAAGATGGAGAGCAGCATGTCACATGTAGCAGTGCAACACCATAGACTATCATTATAAACGGTCACGCGTCACATGTAGCAGTGTAGTTGTGCCCTACGTGTCGTGCGACTTATCGCCGTGTAGCCCTAGCCTAAAGCTGACCTACAGCAGTGGAGAACCTGGGTTGTTATGGAAACCTGGAGTAAAACTGTGTGTATGTGTAGACTAAGAGCCTGCGAGCTTCTATTGGCTGATAAGGGATGTGTGACCGTGTGTATGGCAGTTGGGATATGAAGAGAAAGACTTGCAGGCTTGTATTGGCTAATGCAGGTATATTTTGGGGAATATCTCAGGAACGGTACGTCCTAGAGAGCTGAGACCTGGTCTAAAACCTTCCCGGACACCTGATGTACCTGTGTGCCAAATTTGGGGAAGATCGGTCCAGTCGTATGGTCACGCATAAAGAACAGACAGAAACAAATTTTTATATATTGTAAAACAAAACATGTGATGCAACAGCTCACTGCAATCAAATAAAGTACAAAATAGCATAGTAATTGCATGTACTATGCTAATTAGTTAGAGATGCTTGGCAAATCATTTTGTACAAAATTATTTCTTTCCAGGTAGCAAGGGATGTTTATACCAAGTTTAGTTGAAATCAATGGTTGCGTTTTTGAGTGATCGCGGAACCTACATACGTCCTTCTTCATACATATAGATAAGGTAATATATATATAGTATAGTTGTCTGTCGTCTTTCATCCTGTATTCCTATTTTTCTTTCTCTTTATCCACATTCGGGTCTGATGCCTACCAGTATATAAATACGCTCTCTTTATTATAAAGCCATATTCTGCCATGAAGACATGTTTATATAATCTGCTGAACTATGATGTGTACATTAGTAGCAGGCGATATAAAATTCACATTTGCAGAATTGCTGCCCCCTCAGCTTTATGAGACAAGGTTTTTGATAGACTAGAATAAGACAGAAAGCAATGAAAACAATATCATGAAAAAATACAATTTTCTGTTCCATTTACATTTTCCACTTCCTTGACAACGGCACAGAAATGTTTCATTATCGAATTGCAGAATATAAATGAAAATTGTGTCAATTCCTTAAACACATAAAATGGGATGATATCGCAATTATATGCGGCATCAATCATGACATTGACGGAGCGTCTTCTGGACGCAGAGCGAGGAGCAGCTCGGTGGGAATGGTTTTTACACGTGACATGTTATATTTTATGTGTTTTATGTTCATTAGTGATGTGTCACAAGTATAAGCCACATTTTCATATCTGTACCTCACAGAATATGACATGTTGGGCTCACCATTTATTAACCCTTCTCGGGTCTTTATACTGTCACAGAGTGCACGCGAGGCTTCATTCAGGAAACTTTCGGATGAAAACCTTTGGCGTATAAGTTTAATCGGCATCTGTCCCCCCACAGGTGGTCGTGCCGAAACAGTTGAACAATTGCTATATTTGGAATAGTGCAGGTGGCTGCTATGCAGTAGAATGCAGAAAACCTTGTGGGTAGTCCCCTGTTGGTATAATGAGGACCTATAGGTTCATTTTACATATGCCCTGGGAGATTTCCTGGTGTATGCATCAGATCTAAACTGCAGATGCAGCGTGAAAGATCATTAGAAGAAATGGTACCTGACACAAACCTGTACAGGAACCAAACAGGCAGGGTCAGAAAGGGAAGAGAAGAAAAGCGAGAGGAGGGGAGAACCACAATGAAAACCTATTCAGAAAGGGAAGGGACACAAAGGCTAAGGGGAAAAAATATCAAAGAGAAGGGATGAATTCCAATGGAAAACTATGCATGAAGGGACTCTAAGTGTAAGAGGTTAGAAAAATACAGAAGACAAAGAGAAGGGGACAGAAGGGAAGAGCCATAGTAAAAACCTATGCAGGGAGAGAAGGGATTCTAAGAGTAAGGCCCCTTTCACACGGGCGAGTATTCCGCACGGGTGCCATGTGTGAGTTGAACGCATTGCACCCTCACTGAATCCCGACCCAATCATTTCTATGGGGCTGTGCACATGAGCGGTGATTTTCACGCATCACTTGTGCGTTGCGTGAAAATCGCAGCATGCTCTATTTTGTGCGTTTTTCACGCAACGCAGGCCCCATAGAAGTGAATGGGGCTGCGTGAAAATCGCAAGCATCGGCAAGCAAGTGCGGATGCTGTGCGATTTTCACGCACGGTTGCTAGGAGACGATCGGGATGGAGACCCGATCATTATTATTTTCCCTTATAACATGGTTATAAGGGAAAATAATAGCATTCTGAATACAGAATGCATAGTAAAATAGCGCTGGAGGGGTTAAAAAAAATAAAAATAATAATTTAACTCACCTTAGTCATCTTGATCGCGCTGCCGGCATCTCCTTCTGTCTCCTTCTTTGCTGATTGTAGGAACAGGACCTGTGGTGACATCACTCCGGTCATCACATGATCCATCACATGATCTTTTACCATGGTGATGGATCATGTGATGGACCATGTGATGACCTGAGTGACGTCACCACAGGTCCTTTTCCTGCACTCAGCAAAGAAGGAAACAGAAGGAGATGCCGGCTGCGCGATCAAGTGGATTAAGGTGAGTTTAATTTTTTTTATTTTTTTTTAACCCCTCCAGCGCTATTGTACTATGCATTCTGTATTAAGAATGCTATTAATTTCCCTTATAACCATGTTATAAGGGAAAATAATAAAATCTACAGAACACCGATCCCAAGCCCAAACTTCTGTGAAGAAGTTCGGGTTTGGGTACCAAACATGCGCGATTTTTCTCACGCGAGTGCAAAACGCATTACAATGTTTTGCACTCGCGCAGAAAAATCACGCATGTTCCAGCAACGCACCCGCACCTTTTCCCGCAACGCCCGTGTGAAAGAGGCCTAAGGCCTTTTTCACACGGGTGAGATTTCCGTGCGGGTGAAATGCGTGAGGTGAACGCATTGCACCCGCACTGAATCCAGACCCAATCATTTCTATGGGGCTGTTCACATGAGCGGTGATTTTTACACATCACTTGTGCGTTGCGTGAAAATCACAGCATGCTCTATTTTGTGCGTTTTTCACGCAACGCAGGCCCCATAGAAGTGAATGGGGCTGCGTGAAAATCACAAGCATCCGCAAGCAAGTGTGGATGCGGTGCGATTTTCACGCATGGTTGCTAGGAGGTGATTGGGATGGGGACCCAATCATTATATATTATAACTTCACTGAAGTTCAGGTTTGGGTTCAAGGTTGTGTAGATGTAATTATTTCCCCTTATAACATGGTTATAAGGAAAAATAATAGCATTCTTAATACAGAATGCTTAGTAAAATAGGGCTGGAGGGGTTAAAAAAAACAACAACATAATTTATCTCACCTTAACCCACTTGTTCGCGCAGCCCGGCTTCTCTTCGTTCTTCTTCTTTGCTGTGCAGGAGGAAAAGGACCTGTGGTGACGTCACTACGCTCATCACATGGTCTGTCACATGATCCATCACCATGGTAAAAAGATCATGTGATGGACCATGTGATGAGCGCAGTGACGTCACCACAGGTCCTTTACCTAGGTCCTGAAGAAAGAAGACAGAAGAGAAGCCGGGCTGCGCGAACAAGTGGATTAAGGTAAGTTAAATTATTAGATTTTTTTCTTAACCCCTCCACCCCTATTTTACTAAGCATTCTGTATTCAGAATGCTATTATTTTCCCTTATAACCATGTTATAAGGGGAAATAATTACATCTACACAACCTTGAACCCAAACCTGAACTTCAGTGAAGAAGTTCGCGTCTGTGTACCACATTCAGTTTTTTATCACGCACGTGCAAAACGCATTGCACCCGCGCGATAAAACTGAACAACGGAACGCAATCGAAGTCAAAACGGACTGAAATTTGCCGCAATGCACCCGAGACGCATCCTGATTCCTGAGCCAAAACGTGACGCCTGTGGGAAAGAGGCCTAAGAGTTAAGAAAAAAATGAAAGAGAAGGGAAGGGATTAGAAGGTTAAGGGATAAGGAAAGAAATGAAAGAGAAGGATAGAATTCCAAAGAAATACTATGCAGGAAGGGACTCTAAGGGTAAGAGGTATGGAGAAGACCAAAAGAGAAGAGAAGAAACTAAAGGGTAAAGGAAAAGTAAAAAACCGAATGGGAAGGGAAAAGAAGAGAATTCAAATGGAATACTATGCAGGAAGGGACCATCAGAGTGAGAGTTAAGAAAAATATTAAAAAGAAGGGAAGGGACTAGAAGGCTAAGAGGTAAGGAAAAAAATGAAATAGAAGAAAAGAATCCCAGTGGAAAACTATGCAGAAAGAGAAGAAACCAAAGGTTAAAGGAAAAGTTAAAGACCAAATGGGAAAAGAAGAGAAGAACTGAAATGGAAAACTATGTAAAACAGAACGGGACTCAAGGGGAAAGAAAATCACTAAAAGAGTGGAATAGAGAAGGGAAGAACTATAATGGAAAACTATCCAGGAAGGGCAGAGACTCAAATGGTAAGAGCAATAAAAATAACAGAAAGAAGAGCCATGATGGAAATCAATGCTGGAATGGAAGAGAGTCAAAGGGTAAGAAGAAAGCAGAAGACTGCAAGAGAGGGGACGAAGTTAAAGAGGCTCTGTTAGCAACCCTATTAAACTCCTGTTTTTTTATACTTAGAAAGCTAATATATATTGCTAATTTCTTTAAAATCATAAATTGTCTGAGTTTGTGAATGAACCAGTAATATGTTTTAGCTTTGTAGGCATAACAATACTATTTTCAATATAGTAAGTCTATAGCTTTTTATGTATTAAATGAGAGACAGAGAGAGAGGGAGAAAAAAAAGCATGTAAGTCTTTTTTGGGACTTGAATTTAGGATCTCTACATGGAAGGCTGACCACTTGCCACCAAGTTATATCCCTACCACATACAGAATAATGTTTTTTCTATGCCTAGAAATCAAACACATATTACTGGTTTCTTTATATTCATATATTGTGCTTGTGAATATGCATATTAGCTTTCTAAACATAGAAATCTACTTTTCTCATTATGGAAGGCTATAGTAAGTAGAGTATCTGATATGTAGCATGGCCCTGCCCTCACCATACTGATTTCTTGCCCTCTCAGTCAAGGGGAGGGGGACCTGTGCGGAGCACAGGGGTATTAAAAAAGCAGTGCACCAAGGATTCAGCCCCACCCCCTGGTGCCCCAAGTTGTTTATTTGCATATGAATTAAAATGCAGATATCTCTTCAGTTGCTTAACATGCAGACAAAAAAAAAAGATGTCATTTTAATCAGCATGATGAACCCTAACAGGCAGTATGCTTGGTGTAGTAAGAAAGAAGCAAGACCAAAAGAAAAAGGAAGAAACACAATAGAAGACTATGCAGAAGGGGAAAAATGAAAAGAGTATGGAGGGTAAGGAAGGAAAAAGAAAAGAGTTTGTAAAAGTTAGAAACTTGAAGGGATTTACTTGGTAAAGGAAGAAAAGGGAAGAGACTCGAGGGGAAGATACATTACTCAAAAAGATCCCCAAGGATTCAAACTATAGTGAAAAAAACCCCTAAAAAATAGAGACCTGGAAAGGAAAGGAAAGGGGCTGAAGCGAAAGGACTGGAAGTATAATAATGCCTCTTCATGACTGCTACAGATATTGCTGAACTTTACCTCGGAATATCCTAATAATTTCATCAGTCCAATTATGTGCAAAAGATTACTGACCGATACACCACATATGGATTTTATGGATTGCAAATTAAAAAAATATAGCAAATTGCCGGGGTGCCTAATAGTACCCCGACATAAAAGTCTACAAATATCATTCATACCAGCAACATTCCAGCAGAGGCTTTGTTCTGGGATGTAGTGGGAGGATATGCTAGTCCTTTGGGTTATTGCACGCTTTGTCCTAGATTTTACCACATCGGCTATACCATTAATTCCAGGGCTCACGTGACTAACGCTTTCGAATGTGTCCGCTCAGCAGTACCAGGGGTCACAGTAGCTTCAAGACAGATTCAAATGTGGGATCGAAAGCTGATTAATTGCCGGACCACTTCAGTTTACACTGGGATATTTGGACTAGGTTCCTGTTAAAGTCGATAAAATCTACAGCACATTTCCTAAAAAAGTCACAGACGCAAAAATACATTGTTACATTTTACATGATGATATTTTGACAATTTGTTGTCAAACTGGAAATACTGACTAGATAGGGGCAGCATTCTAATTTTTAAAAACTAAGGGACTGCTTATTTGAAGGGGTTATGCGAGACTGAAAGTGCCCCCCCATACGCCCGGGCCCCTCACACTGATTCTACTTACCTGGCTCCCCACTCCCTGTGCCACTCCTGGGGGGAAGGGGCAGCCAATGGTAGGTGGTGCCAGGGACGAGCCTCTCTAGCATCGCGGGTGACGCAAGGAGCCGGGAGCCAGGTAAGTAGAATCAGTGTGAGGGGCCCAGGTGTATGGGGGGAGGGGGGTTGCACGTCCAGCCTCGGATAACCCCTTTAGGGGGTCAGCAATCTCTGGAATGCCAGCTGTTGCTAAATTACAACTCCCAGCATGCTCCATTCAGTTCTGTGAGAAGTCCAAGAACACCCAAGCAAGTGTGCATGCTGGGAGTTGTAGGTTCACAATCACTGGCGTGCAGGAAGACAAGCTTCTTTGTACAAAAGCCAACGCTTGCTTCTCCATACCCCTGTGATGAGCTCTTATTGCTGTGGGTTCACATCTGCGTTGGAGGCTCCGTTAAAAAATAGTTTTTCATCCAGTAAAATAAGAAGATTTTGAACAGAAACTGAGCAGACTCCATTGAAGTCAATGGAGTCTGTTCAGCTCCAATCTGTTGCCAAATCCTGCATTTCCATTATTTCTGTTGCTATGCTCCTCTAAGTTAGCAGAACCACAGAAAAAATAGTGCTGGTGTGAACAAGGCCTGAGTTAGATGTCAACTCAACACTAGTGTGAAAACAATAAAAACTACAACCAGTTCAACAAATAACACATTTTTCAAACGATTTACAATAAGTCACTTGAATAACTGTCCAGAAAGTCGCACAGATCAGTCATGCACTGCCTGGGACCAGAGGTTCCACAGACTCTCCCTCCTTTTCCAGCTCCTAGAGGCAACAGCAACTAACGTTTCCCCATTCAGAGGATCTCAGAGGGTCATGTCCAGGAATCTAGATAACATGTTATATTATATGTTATGTTATCTAGAAGATTGCTGGATATGATTTTCCTGAGATCCTCTGAATGGGGAAAAGTTGATTGCTGCTGTCTCTAGGAACTCGAAAGAGTAGGGAGTGTGTGTGGAACTACAGCTCTCCTGCATAGACAGTTATATAAAAAGATTTTGTCTACCTGCTGCAACCAGTAGAGGGAGTTCAGAAGCTTACTGCATACAGATACATATTGTCGCCACTAGAGGGAGCTCAAGAGCTTGCTGCATAAAGATGTGTAGTGCCACCTCTAGAAGAAGCTGAGGAGTTTACTGCATACAAATATATACAACCACCACTGGAGGGAACTCAGAAACTTACTGCATGCAGATATATACAGACATCACTAAAGTGACCTCAGGATCTTACTGCATACCTCTAGAAGAATCTGAGGAGTTTACTGCATACAAATATATACATTCACCACTAGAGGGAGCTCAGGATATGACTGCATACAGATATATACAGCCACCACTAGAGGGAGCTCAGGAGCTTACTACATACAGATATATACAGCCACCACTAGAGAAAGCTCTGAAACTTACTGCATACAGATATATACAGCCAGCACTACAGTGGGGCTCAGGAACATAATCCTTACAGATATATACAGTCACCATTGGAGGAAGCTCAGGAGCTTACTGCATACAGATATATACAGTCACCACTAAAGGGAGCTCAGGCACTTACTGTACTGTATACAGATATATACAGTCACCACTAGAAGGATCTTAGAAGCTTACTGCATACAGATATATACAGTAACTACTAGAGGGAGCGCAGGAGCTTACTGCAAACAGATATATACAGCCACAACTAGAGGGAGCTCAAGAGCTTACTGCATACAGATATATACAGCCAACTGTAGAGGGAGATAGCTTGCTGCATATAGATATATACAGTCACCACTAGGGGGAGCTTAGCAGCTTACTGCATACATTTGTATACAGTCATTGTATTGCATACAAATATATACAGTTACCACTAGAAGGAGCTCAGGAGATTACTGCATACAGATATATACAGTCACCACTTGAGGGAGCTCAGGAGATTACTGAATACAGATATATACAGCCAACACTAGAGGGATCTCAAGAGATTACTACATACAGATATATTCAGTCACCACTAGAGGGAGCTCAGGACATTACTGCATACAGATATATACAGCCACCACTAGAGGGAGCTCAGGAGATTACTGCATACAGATATATACAGCCACCACTAGAGGAAGCTCAGGAGATTACTGCATACAGATATATACAGCCACCACTAGAGGGAGCTCAGGATATTGCTGTATACAGATATATACAGCGAACACTAGAGGGAGCTCAGGATATTACTACATATAGATATATACAGCCACCACTAGAGGGAGCTCAGGATATTACTACATACAGATATATACAGCCACCACTAGAGGGAGCTCAGGTGCTTACTGCATACAGATATATACAGCCAACTCTACAGGGAGCTTAGGAGATCACTACATACATATATGTACAGCCATCACTAGAGGGAGCTCAGGAGATTACTGCATATAGATATATACAGCCATCACTAGAGGGAGCTCAGGAGGTTACTGCATACAGATATATACAGCCACCACTAGAGGGAGCTCAGGAGATTACTGCATACAGATATATACAGCCACCACTAGAGGGAGCTCAGGAGATTACTGCATACAGATATATACAGCCAGCACTAGAGGGAGCTCAGGAGCTTACTGCATACAGATATATACAGCCACCACTAGAGGGAGCTCAGGAGATTACTGCATACAGATATATACAGCCAGCACTAGAGGGAGCTCAGGAGCTTACAGCATACAGATATATACAGCCACCACTAGAGGGAGCTCAGGAGATTACTGCATACAGATATATACAGCCACCACTAGAGGGAGCTCAGAAGATTGCTGCATACAGATATATACAGCCACCACTAGAGGGAGCTCAGGAGATTACTGCATACAGATATATACAGCCACCACTAGAGAGAGCTCAGAAGATTGCTGCATACAGATATATACAGCCAGGGAGGACAGGAGATTTAAAAAAATTTGGATGTCTGAATTTGGTACAGATTATGTGATTTCATTGAAATGGTGGCTGGATTTATGAATTATACAACCTGAATATAGAAATTAACATTAAAATTTAATTTAGGGTCTCTGGAAATTGAAATCATAAACCCTACGTGCCCAGTAATGGTGGCTGTTAGTAGTTGTCACCCAGTGTCTACTACCCCATGTAAGAGGCCGGGATAACTCATAACTGGCTGAATACAAGGTTATTAAGATGACTCACGGATCTATATTTCCTGTCTAGGACGTATTTACTGGGAATGTTTTGGGGAGTTATGACGTCCTGATCCATTATGGAGGCAATTTTCCCTTCTACACATTTTTCTTACTATATAATAATTAGGAAGTTCATAAAGAAACCTCGAGTCACCCACGAGAAAAATATGGGTCTCTCTTGCCAGCGGCAGCAAGGTATGAGCATTAATACTCTGTTCCTGGGTAAATGGAGGCTCTGACATTTTCATGAATAGTCACTTTAAATGCATTAGGCTGAGCTAATGGAAACAGACGAGATGCAACCGAAAAATATTCCGTACATAAAACACCTCCTAAAAAGATAAAATGCAGGAATGAAGGGCTCCCGGCCGACATGACGGCGTCTGAAGCCAACGATTAAGACAGGGGCTGGTGTAATTATCACTAACTCACTTTCATGGAGGGATAAAACTGCGTCATGTAAACAGAGGGGAGGATCAGCTGCAGAAAAACCTGTCCCACCTCGCTGTAAGAAAAGAGACTATGAGTTTCCTTCAACTGTACACGTGTGAGACCCCGACCCCATATTTACCAGTAGTCCTCCTGATTGTTGCAGGACTGTCTAGCAAAACAATATGGGGCTGGTTCTATGCTAATTTACTAAGATTCAGTTGGGACCCTTATAAATTAACCAGTGGCCAACATCTACAAACCACAGAAGAGTTCAACAAATCCATGCATCATAAGGACAGCCCATTTAATTCTTCACAAGATATTTGGACTCCCTGGTGGCACCACTCTGGAAGACCCAACATGTCTGGGCATTACTTTAAAAATACATTGATTTAAATGAAAACTGTGTAATGTTTAATTCCCCCTGCGGAGGCACTGCAGGGATACAGAACAGTTAGACTCAGTCCAAAAACTGCTTCTTTTTCCATCATGGATTTTGCAGCAAATCTGCAATGAAATCTCTCTGTGTTATAGCCAGATTTCCAATACACATTTTGTTGCAGATTTCCCTTTGTGCTTTGCAAAAGGCAGGGGTGTAACTACCATAGCGGCAGACCATGCAACTGCTATGGGGCCCAGGGCAAGAGGGGGCCCAGATGGGATCATCTCCTCTTCTCCTGGAGGTGAAAACTTGGTCAGGACTCTACCCTCTAAAGGAACAACTTTTATCAAATAAGGCAGGGAAAAAATGGCCCAAGGGTCATTGAAAAGAGTTTAGGCAGAAACCCTTCTGTCCTGTGTGGGGGGCCTGGTTTGATCCTTTCTATGGGGCCCTTACTTCTCTATGTACGCCACTGGCAAAGGGTGAACATCAGCTGCATGTGAACATAACCTTACTGACAGGGTTGTCCCCAGATTACAGTTGATTGTTGGGGTACCGGCAGCAGAACAACCTGTGATCAGCTTATTACAGAGGGTCTATTCACACATCTGTGTGTGTTTTGTGGATCCACGGATCCGCAAAACACGGACAGCGGCAATGTGCATTCCACATTTTGCGGAACGCACATTGCCGGCACTAATAGAATAGGACATGTTCTATTTTTTTGGGGAACGGAATTGCGGATGTGTGAATGGACCCTTGAAGAAGTACATCAGCAATATTTTTCTGTATAATGATAACTCCCCAGTAACATTCTGGCAGTGTGATTGGTTCCATCCCCAACTCTCCCCAACAGTAGTGATGAGCGGCAGGGGTCATATTCAGAGTCCCGATATTTCGCGAATATTTTGTAGAATATTCGTCGAATATTTGCAAATTCGAATATTCGTTATATTCTGCAATTTTTTTACTCGAAAAATCGGCAAGGTAATGATCGCGTAATATGCAAAAAATACTAATTTTCGTAATGCAAATTTTTATCATTGACCCACAAGCAACTTAAGCAGGGAGGAATCATGACTTCAGATGGGAGAAATGTCGAATATTCTAAAAAACAAACATATAGCACTATATCGAATATATTTGTTTTTTCGAATATTCGTAATATTCTAAAACAAGAATATATAGCAATATAGCGAATATTCGAAAAAAACCAAATGTAGAGCAATTTAGCTAATATAGTGCTATAATCTTTTTTTTATAATTGTAATTTTTTTCCAATCTGGTCTTCAGACGAGAAAAAAATTACAACTATTAGGCCTCATGCACACGACCGTTGTGTGCATCCATGGCCGTTGTGCCGTTTTCCATTTTTTTTCGCGGACCCATTGACTTTCAATGGGTCCGTGGAAAAATCGGAAAATGCACCGTTTTGCAGCCGAGACCGTGATCCGTGTATCCTGTCCGTCAAAAAAATATGACCTGTCCTATTTTTTGACGGACAACGGTTCACGGACCCATTCAAGTCAATGGGTCCGTGAAAGAACACGGATGCACACAAGATTGGCATCTGTGTCCGTGATCCGTGGCCGTAGGTTAGTTTTTATACAGACGGATCCGAAGATCCGTCTGCATAAAAGCTTTTTCATAGCTGAGTTTTCACTTCATGAAAACTCAGAACCGACAGTATATTCTAACACAGAGGCGTTCCCATGGTGATGGGGACGCTTCAGGTTAGAATATACTAAAAGAACTGTGTACATGACTGCCCCCTGCTGCCTGGCAGGTGCTGCCAGGCAGCAGGGGGCAGCCCCCCCCCCCTGTAGTTAACACATTGGTGGCCAGTGCGGCCGGCCCCCCCCTCCCACCCCTGTAGTTAACTCATTGGTGGCCAGTGGGCCCCCCTCCCTCCCCTGTAGTTAACTCATTGGTGGCCAGTGCGGCCGGCCCCCTTCCCTCCCCTGTAGTTAACTCATTGGTGGCCAGTGGGCCCCCCTCCCTCCCCTGTAGTTAACTCATTGGTGGCCAGTGCGGCCGGCCCCCCTCCCTCCCCTGTAGTTAACTCATTGGTGGCCAGTGCGGCCGCCCCCCCCCCCTCCCTCCCCTGTAGTTAACTCATTGGTGGCCAGTGCGGCCGTCCCCCCTCCCTCCCCTGTAGTTAACTCATTGGTGGCCAGTGGGCCCCTCCTCCCTCCCCTGTAGTTAACTCGTTGGTGGCCAGTGGGCCTTCTCCCCTCCCTCCCCCTCCTAATTAAAATCTCCCCCCTATCATTGGTGGCAGCGGAGTGTACCGATCGGAGTCCCAGTTTAATCGCTGGGGCTCCGATCGGTAACCATGGCAACCAGGACGCTACTGCAGTCCCGGTTGCCATGGTTACTTAGCAATTTGTAGAACCATTATACTTACCTGTGAGCTGCGATGTCTGCGTCCGGCCGGGAGCTCCTCCTACTGGTAAGTGACAGGTCATGTCACTTACCTGTAGGAGGAGCTCCCGGCCGGACGTCACTTACCAGTAGGAGGAGCTCCCGGCCGGACGCAGCAGGGGGCAGTCATGTACACAGTTCTTTTAGTATATTCTAACCTGAAGCGTCCCCATCACCATGGGAACGCCTCTGTGTTAGAATATACTGTCGGATTTGAGTTTCACGATGTAACTCAAATCCGACGGTATATTCTAACATAGAGGCGTTCCCATGGTGATGGGGACGCTTCAAGTTAAAATATACCATCGGATTGGAGAAAACTCAGATCCTATGGTATATTAACTCCTGACTTTACATTGAAAGTCAATGGGGACGGATCCGTTTGAAATTGCACCATATTGTGTCAACGTAAAACGGATCCGTCCCCATTGACTTGCATTGTAATTCAGGACGGATCCGTTTGGCTCCGCACGGCCAGGCGGACACCAAAACGACTTTTTTTTCATGTCCGTGGATCCTCCAAAAATCAAGGAAGACCCACGGACGAAAAAACGGTCACGGATCACGGCAAAACGGAACCCGTTTTTGCGGACCGCAAAAAAATACGGTCGTGTGCATGAGGCCTTAGACAAAGAAGATTATAGCATTATATTGGCTAAATTGCTCTATATTAGTTTTTTTTTTTTTTTTAATATTCGCTATATTGCTATATATTCTTGTTTTAGAATATTACGAATATTCGAAAAAACAAATATATTCGATATAGTGCTATATATTTGTTTTTTAGAATATTCATCATTTTTCCAATCTAAAGTCATGATTCCTCCCTGCTTAAGTTGCTTGTGGGTCAATGACTCATTGGCCCACAAGCAAGAAGCAGGGAGGAATCATGTTTTTACTCGCAATTGAAAATACGCATTACGAAAATTCACAATCAACACTACTCCTATAGTCAAAGATACTGCAGCCTTCTCATTGGCTCACAAGCTAGAAGCAGGGAGGGATCATGTGTGCTGATTAAAAAAAAAACTCTAATATTTGAAATTACGAATATATATTGCTATATTCTAAATATTCGCGAATTCTCAAAGTGCCTATATTCGCTAGAAAAATTCACAATTTGAATATTCGTTATCAACACTAGTAGACAGGTTGTCAGCCTCTCCTGTGTGACCGACTTCCTATGAACGGCATGATTGCATTATTATTAAGAGATCTTCTCAGAGAATCTTAAATTCTCAGAGGTGGGACCCGCACTAGTGTTGATCGAGCACCAAAGTGCTCGGGTGCTCGGGTCGAACACTTTGGGATGCTCGGGTGCGCTACCGAGCCCCCGAGCACAATGGAGGTCAATGGGAGAACCCAAGCATTAAACCAGACCCTGCTCTGAAGAGGGGAGGGTGTCTGGTTCATAGGAAAAGGTCAGAAATTGATGGAAACCATCACTGAAATGGTTTGGGAAGAGCATGGGGAGGATGTCCGGATGCATCTTGGACTCCCAGGTCGCTGCTGGGAACGATGTTGTCCGAGTAGTGCGGCACTTTTACAGACTGACAACAATACGCACAAAACCGAAGATAAAATCGATTTTAGAGGAAAAATTGTTAGGAAACATTCTTTCCTGTATATTTACTTGTATATAAAGTGCAAGTGCTGCCAAAAATTACAAGAAAGAGGCACTCCGATACAACCTGTATATCACATAAAGGAGGGCCTCATTCACATTGTGGTACAATTGTTCAGGTAGTGGGACTCCTACACTCATAAAGCCTATGCACTAAGGGAAAGGGCTGCCAAAAATTACAAGGAACCGGTACTCCAATACACCCTTTATTACACATAAAGGAGGGCATCATACACAGCCTTGGAAAATGATGATTGATGGCCTGCTGGTGACCCTCAAAAACATTAGGAGCGAGGGCCTGCTGATGATCCTCTAAAACATTAGGGGCGAGGGCCTGCTGCTGATCTGACCATCTAACACATTAGGGGTGAGGGTCTGCTGCTGACTGACCATCTAAGGCTACTTTCACACTAGCGTTTGGGTGTCCGCTCGTGCGCTCCGTTTGAAGGGGCTCACGAGCGGCCCCGAACGCATCCGTCTGGCCCCAATGCATTCTCAGTGGAGGCGGATCCACTGAGAATGCATCCGCCTGCCAGCGTTCAGCCTCCGCTCCGCTCAGTGAGCGGACACCTGAACGCTGCTTGCAGCGTTCGGGTGTCCGCCTGGCCGTGCGGAGGCGAGCGGATCCGTCCAGACTTACAATGTAAGTCAATGGGGACGGATCCGCTTGAAGATGACACCATATGGCTCAATCTTCAAGCGGATTCGTTCCCCATTGACTTACAATGTAAAGTCTGGACGGATCTGTTCAGGCTACTTTCATACTTAGAAAATTTTCTAAGTTTTAATGCAGATGGATCCGTTGTGAACGGATGCGAACGTCTGCATTATAGGAGCGGATCCGTCTGATGAAACATCAGACGGATCCGCTCCGAACGCTAGTGTGAAAGTAGCCTAAAACATTAGGGGCAAGGGCCTGCTGCTGAGCTGACCATGGAAAAAATTAAGGTTGAGGGCCTGCTGCTGAGCTGACCCTCTAAAACATTAGGAGCGAGGGCAGCCTAATAAACATGTTAATATGATGGAGGAGGAGGACAAGAAAAGGAAGATTGAACCATATACCCTTTTTTGTGGTGGAAGGGGTGCATGGGAATACAGTGTATTCAATACACCATAAAAGCCACATTTAAAGTGCCTTTATGTTCAGCCGCTTTCCTCTGGTGGAGTAGAGAAGTCATGGTTAATCCAGGCCTTGTTCATTTTGATAAGAGTCAACCTGTCAGAATCTTCAGTTGACAGTCGGATGCGCTTATCAGTTATTATGCCCCCAGCAGCACTAAATACCCGCTCTGACAAAACGCTGGCGGCAGGGCAGCCCAGCACCTCCAAGGCGTAGAGCGCCAGTTCGTGCCACGTGTCCAGCTTGGACACCCAGTAGTTGTAAGGCACAGAGGGATCACTGAGGACGCTGACACGGTCTGCTACGTACTCCTTCACCATCTTCCAAAAGTTTCCCTCCTTGTGACACTAGGCCGCGCATCAGGATGAGGGTGCTGGTGGGGTGTCATGAAACTGTCCCAGGCGTTGGAGAGTGTTGCCTTGCCTCTGTTGGAACTTCTGTGTGCTCCCCTCATCTCCCCTCCTCGGTTGCCTAAGGAACTACGGACTCTGCTGCCAGCGTTGTCAGTTGAAAATTTTTGGAGCAATTTTTCCACAAGGACCTACTGGTATTGCATAATTTTGCTCGTCCTCTCCACCACAGGAATGAGAGATGAGAAATTCTCTTTATAGCGGGGGTCAAGAAGGGTGAACAACCAGTAATTGGTGTTGGCCAAAATGTTTATAACCGGAAAGGCAGCATAACATAAAGTCAGCCATGGTTGCCAGAGTCCCAACAGACAAGACTTTGCTGTCCTCATCAGGAGGATGACTCTCAATCTCCTCATCCTCTTCCTTCTTTTTGGCCCATCCACGCTGAACAGATGGATTAAACCTGCTGTGGTTACTACCCTCTGTAGCGGAGGCAACTGTCTCCTGCTCCTCCTCCTCATCATCATCCAATTTGCACTGAGAAGACGAACGGAGGGTGGTCTGGCTATCACTCTGTGTAATGTCTTCCCCCATTTCCACCTCTTCCACATGCAAACCGTTCGCCTTCATTGTGAGCAGCGAGCGTTTGAGTAGACACAGAAGTAGGATGGTTACGCTGATAATAGCTCACCATCTGTGTTGATTCCTCAAAGTTGCGTAAAACCTCACAGAGGTCAGACATCCATGCCCACTCCTCGCTTGTGAAAAGCAAAAGCTAACTGGAAAGGCGACGACCATGTTGCAGCTGGTATTCCACTACTGCCCTCTGCTGCTCACAAAGCCTGGCCAACATGTGGAACATGGAGTTCCAGCGCATGCTCACGTCTCACAACAGTCGGTGAGCTGGCAATTGCAAGCACTGCTGCAGCGTTGACAGACCGGCGGCAGCTGTAGGTGACTTTTGAAAATGGGCACATACGCGGCGCACCTTTACCAGTAGCTCAGGCAAATTGGGGTAGGTTTTGAGAAACCGCTGGATGACTAAGTTGAAGACGTGGGCTAGGCATGGGATGTGTGTGAGCTTGCTGAGCTCCAAAGCTGCCACCAAGTTACGGCCTTTATCAGACACAACCATGCCTGGTTGTAGGTTGAGTGGCGAGAGCCACAGCTCAGTCTGGTCCCTTATACCCTGCCACAGCTCTGCGGCGGTCTGCTGTTTGTCACCTAAGCATTAGTTTCAGCACGGCCTGTTGCCGCTTCCCCACTGCAGTGCTACACTGCTTCCAGCTACTGACTGATGTCTGACTTGTGCTGCAAGATGAGAATTCAGAGGTGGAAGTGGAGGAGGAGAAGGGGGGGTTGCAGCCACTAATGTAGGTGGTGGTGGAAATCCTTATGGAAGTAGGGCCCGCAATCCTTGGCGTCGGTAGCACCTGTGCCATCCCAGGGTACGACTCGCTGCCAGCCTCGACAGTGTACCATCAGGAAAATATTGCGTCCCTGGCCAAAAGCGTCCTTGTCCATGTGTCCGTCGTTAAGTGGACCTTCCCAATAACTGCGTTGGTCAGGGCACGAGTGATGTTACGGGACACATGCTGGTGTAAGGCGGGGATGGCACACCGGGCAAAATAGTGGCCGCTGGGGACTGAGTAACGAGGGACGGCTGCTGCCATCAGGCTGTGGAAAGCCTCAGTGTCCACAAGCCTAAATGGCAACATCAATTTGGAAAGGTGAGCATTTAGTGCTATGGCCTGTGTGTGGGTGGCTGGGTATTTACGATTTCGTTCAAAGGCCTGGGGTATGGACATCTGTACGCTGCGCTGTGACACAGAAGTGGTTGTGCTAGCTGATGGTGCTTACAAGGTCCAGATGCAGGGTGGGAGGCATCTGGGCCTGCGTCTTGGACAGGGGATTGGCCAGCACGGGGAAGAGGAGGCAGTGGTGTCACCCGCAGACACTGATTGTGGACCCAGGCGTTTGGCCCACCTATTAGGGTGCTTTGATGCCATGTGGCGGATCATGCTGGTGAGGTTGCTAGTGTTCATGCCCCTGCTCATTTTGGTACGACACAGGTTGCGAATGACAATTCTTTTATCGTCCACACTTTTCTCAAATAAGCGCCAGACTGCAGGACACCTACCCCTTGGCAAGGGAGATTGCCGCAAGGGGGTGCTCCGGGAAACAGTTGCGGGCCTGTTTGGTGTGGCCCGTCTTCTTCCTTTTGCCAACCCACTGCCTCTTCTAGCCTGTTGCGGTGCTGCGGATCCCTCCCCCTCTGTACTGCTCTCCTCGCTCGGCTTGCCACCTTCCCAGGTTGGGTCAGTGATTTCATCGTCCACCACCTCCTTTTCCACTTCCTCACTCTGGTCATTCTCCTGACTTGTTGACCTATGTAACATTAGGATGAAATAGGTTAGGTTAAGAATTTGGCATGGGGGGTGGAGGGGACCAGGCACATTCTTTGCACAGGGGCCCTCTGCTGTCTGCCCCTGGAATGCACCTAGCCTTTCTGCTACCTAAAGGAAAAATTGAAATGGAACCCCCACCCCCCACGCCAAATTCTCAACCTAACTCATTCCCTCCAGACCTACAGAACAGAACACACAGGGTAATACAGTCCCACATATGTACCTCTTACATCCAGTGATGTCTCCTATGATGTAGATGTTCTCTTTCCTCATCTTCTCCATTCAGACCAGACCGCCATGATTTCTTTCAGCTGTGTCTCGTCTCTGTAGAGTTTAACAAAAAGACATCTTAGTTTCCTAATTTTCCATTATCCTCCCACCTACTGAACATCCCATCCTGACAAGCACAATACTGTGCCCACTGTGCTCCCAGATGCTATACTGCAGAAACAGTCCCCCAGAGAATACTATTACCGCGCAGATAGTGCCCCAATCAATAATGATTAGCACACAGTGCCCTAAAAAATAGCTGTGTCCAGGAAACAGTGTCTCTGACACTAATAGTGTAAAGATAATGTCCCCCAAAATTAATTATGCTGAGCTGAGACTGTGGCAGGTTGCACTATGTGTTAACTGTGCCCCAATAATAATAATGCCCCTATTGTGCCCATACTAGTAATCATGCTCCCTGTAGTCCCCCAGTAATAATTCTCTTTATAATGTATGCCAGTAGAAAATGCCCCTTTCAGATCAGACCACCAGATCACACCTCAGATCAGACCCCCATATCAGACCCTCAAATTAAATCCCCATATCAGATTCTGAGACTCCCATATCAGATCCTCAGACATCCCATATCAAACCTCAGATGACCTCCATGTCAGACCTCCATATCAGATCCTCAGATCAGACCCCCATATCAGACCTCAGATCAGACCCCCATATCAGACCTCACATTAGACCCCCATATCAAATCCTCAAATTAGACCCCCATATTAGATCCTCAGATCAGACCCTCATATCAGATCAGACCTCCATATCAGATCCTCAGACCCCATATCTTACTAGATCATCATATCTGATCCTAAGACCCCCATATCAGACCTCAGATCAGACTCAAAATAAATATACATTTACTTACCTCTCCTGCTCCACTGCTACTCTCCAGGTCCGGTGTTCTCTTCCTCCATTCTTAGCTCCCGGTCTTCTTGGGACCCTCACTGCGCTGTGACTTGACTGCGTATAACATCAGGTCATAGAGTGTGCCTATGTCCTGACACTGTATGCAGTCAGGACAGTGCAGCGAGGCCTGGGGAAGACCAGGGAGGAGGGGTGAGTACAGCTCTTCACTCACCATTACGGCCCGCCTCCTGCATACTAGTAAGTGCTTCCATAAGGATGCAATGTGTCTTATAAAGTGAAAGATACGGTAATTGGCTTTGTGCCACTGGCCCTATGGGTTCCCCTGGCTCAGGGGCCCGGTGTAACCCCTATAGCTACGCCATTGCAAGTATGTAATTGCAGGAGATGCCATAACAATTATGTGACAGCAGGTGGCACTATACTACAAAAAGTATACAACAGCAGGGGGCTCCATAACAAGTATGTATCAGTAGGCTGTGCTATAACAAGTCTGTAACAACAGGGGGCACTATAACAAGTATGTACTGTAAGGAAATACTACGGTCGCCATCTGGAACCACAGCCAGCAAACTCAGAAACTTCTAGCAGTCTTCTTTAACCACTCTGGTTGGTAAGACGCAAAGGCTACCCCTAGATGGACTTGGCTGCTAGGGACTTACCTTATGTCTGCAGTGTAAGGTGGCAGAAAACTGGTGCAAGCTTACTAGAAATAGACCTACCAGAATGACCAGAGTGGTAGACAAGCAGGGTCATAACCAGGAGAGATGGAGAGTGCCAAAACAGCTGACAAGGGTTTAATCCAGAAACTGTCCGGGTTCAGAATACCAGGAGGATCAGAAGAAGCCAATACATCAGACAAGGAGTTAATCCAGAAAACAAGCCACAGCCTTGTGATGTTGATGGAGAATGGGGTGTCAGTGCAGCAAGGTGCAGGGTAGAAGTGAACGCATTCCTACTCCAGACTGGTGTCCCTGGCCTGATGAAGACAACAATCCATTGTGGAAATGTGTTGGCCCCATAAACATAGCTTCTGTTTATTTCAGCGAGTCCACCCGGCAGCGCCCATAATTCCTTGTTTTTTTATATCTTTTTGGCGCCCTGTCTTTATTTTGTAATGTTAATTGGGCTGTGAAGGTTCGAACAAAACTGCGCTTATTAGAAAAGGTAAAAGAACAGAAGCTGTTCTGGCCACAAGACGGACATCTGATGACAAGTTAATCATCCAAAATACCAAAATATGAAAAAATAAAATAAAATCACATGGTACATAGAGGAGGCAGTTAGAGATGAGAGAAGTATTGAAAAATTCTATTCGGCTGCTTTGCCCAATTAAAAAAATAAATAAATCACTTTGTGACGAATTATTGTGTCACGAAGCACATTTATTTGTAAGTAGTGGCCGCAATGGCAGGGAGCGGCTATTTTGCTGCCCTCGGTTATTATTCCCCTCAGATCCCGCATTCCTAGCTGATCGAGGCATCTGACAGCAGTAATGCAGTGTCAAATAAATAAAAATAAATAAATAAGATCATACTTACCTTCATCCATTTGATCGCGAAGAGCCGGCCGCCTCCATGTTGATTGTAGATCCAGCTCAAAATCTCGCGCGGCATGGTGACGTCATATGTTACCGTGCACGGGATTTCACGCCGAATCTTCAATCAAGATGGCGACGGCTGGCTCTTTGAGCTCAAATGGATGAGGGGACTATGATATTTTTTTATTCTTTAAAATCGATTTGTCCCCATAAAGCACAAGGAAATTCAGCTTTGTGGCGAATCATATTTTCCCTGAAATTCGTATCGAACTCCACTTCGTCAGATTCGATTCGCTCAACACTAGAGGCCGTACTTAGACTGCGGTAGGAACACTGGGGCTAATGGTTTATCTGGTGGAGATAACATGGGAGAAGCAGGGGCGTAACTATCATAGTGGCAGGCCATGCGTCTGCTATGGGCCCCAGGGCAAGAGGGGGCCCAGTTGGGATTATCTTCTCTTCTACTGGGGGTGAAAACTTGGTCAGGACTCTACCCTCTAAAGAAACAACTTTAAGCAAATGAGGCAGTGGAAAAATGGCCCAAGGGTCAATGAAAGGGGTAAGGCAGAAACCCTTCTGTCCTGTGTGGGGGGCCTGGTTTGATCCTTGCTATGGGGCCCTTACTTCTCTATGTACGCCACTGATGGGGCCCTTACTTTTCTATGTACGCCACTGGGGAGAAGGCATAACATTTCTTTGAGACACAAAGGCCCCGTTGAGACGAGCGAGCTCCACGCTCTGGACTCGCAGGGTGAGTATACAGCAGCTCCTGTCCTGACCTCCCAGCACTGCCAGGGTCGCATAGCATTATATTGATTTATAATGCTATGTAACCATTAGAGTTCTGGAATGTATTGGATAACACTGACATAATGCTGTCATAATGCCGCTCATCTCTCATTCACTTGAATGTACCCCGGTATGACCAGTGCAGCTGATCCTGGGGATGACAGGAGTCGGACCCCCACCAATCTGATGGCTTATCATGAGGAAGTGCCAACTCTAATTCTCTACAAAGAAATTAGATACACATGGGAGTTGAAGGCGAGCCTGTCGGGTCCAATCTCACAGAAAAGCTGCTGTACAGCAAATTGCTGAAAAAGTTATTGCTGACGATGACAGAAAGATGTCAGTGCACCGGTGACGGCAGCCTCCGTGATATATGTGCAGATACTGGTTACAGATATGCTATAGCACCCCCTGCTGTTACCTACTTGTTATAGCACCCCCTGCTATTACCTACTTGTTATAGCACCCCCTGCTGTTACCTACTTGTTATAGCACCCCCTGCTGTTACATATTGTTATAGCACCCCCTGCTGTTACATATTGTTATAGCACCCCCTGCTGTTACATATTGTTATAGCACCCCCTGCTGTTACATATCGTTATAGCACCCCCTGCTGTTACATATCGTTATAGCACCCTCTGCTGTTACATATTGTTAAGCACCCTCTGCTGTTACATATTGTTATAGCACCCCCTGCTGTTACCTACTTGTTATAGCACCCCCTGCTATTACGTACTTGTTATAGCACCCCCTGCTGTTACATATTGTTATAGTACCCCCTGCTCGTACCTACTTGTTATAGCAGCCCCTGCTGTTACATATTGTTATAGCACCCTCTGCTGTTACATATTGTTATAGCACCCCCTGCTGTTACCTACTTGTTCTAGCACCCCCTGCTGTTACCTACTTGTTATAGCACCCCCTGCTGTTATATTGTTATAGTACCCCCTGCTGGTACCTACTTGTTATAGCAGCCCCTGCTGTTACATATTGTTCTAGCACCCCCTGCTGTTACCTACTTGTTCTAGCACCCCCTGCTGTTACCTACTTGTTCTAGCACCCCCTGCTGTTACCTACTTGTTCTAGCACCCCCTGCTGTTACATTCCTATCACAGAGCCCCCTGCTTTTACATGCATGGTGCCCCCTGGTGTTCTTAAGACTTACAGAACATCCATCTAATGTGTCCAGAGCTGGTGAGAAGAAGCCACTTCAAGATCACTGATTCTTGATTGGTGGCTGAACAATAGCAGGAATCACTCCACTACCCTCAAACAACAAGATCCAAACCTCCTTGTACAGATCACCCCTTAATCTGTCCTAGACCACCAGAGATGCAGACATATAACCCCTTCACTGCCCTAGACCACCATGGATGGTAAAATTAACCCTTTTTCTGTTTTATACCACCAAAGATGCTGATAATAGTTTCTTACCCGGTTTCAGGGTAGTAGCCTCCTCCCTGCTATAGACCGCCAGAGATTTATACACAGGGTGGCCCACGAAAAGTAGCCCGTCTCCAATATCTCCAAATCAAACTGTCTCATAGTAAATCTGTCTTAATTGTTCATAGCAACCAATCAGAGCTCAGCTTTCAATTTTTCAGAGTCCTGTAGATTAGATTATATTAAGAATATTTGGCAAATGAAAAAAGAAGAAAAATAAATTTAACAAACAGCTAGTTATTCTGGTCAGGTGTTACATTCTTCTGTGGAAAGGAACATGATACACTTAACCATATAATCTAAAATACTGTGAAATGTAAAATATCACATTGTAGAAACACTAGGATTAATGATTTCTGCTGGTTGAGATAACCTAGGAGGAGGGATAACATGGTGCCGCTCTTTGATACACTTAAAAAGGACCTTTTGAGGACACATGATCCAAATTACAAATGTTTACATGGTTACAGTTATGAAAAACATATTTTTAGCTTCTATTAATTTCATAACACAAAGTCCAGAGATCTTCATTCTGTTCCAATCACTGCCTCAAACCTCATAGTGCCACTAATAAAAAAAAAACTATATATATATATATATATATATATATATAGAGAGAGAGAGAGAGAGATGGCCTTGCGGTTTGCTCGTTCGCCATTCACCGAACATGCGAACATATGGCGATGTTCGCATGTGCCATATTATTTTGCATTGCGCCGACCATGACACATCCATCAGGTGGGACAGGACAGCCAATTGAGATGTTTCAGCACAAGGACATACCCCACCCTATAACAGAACCCGATCTCGCAGCCATTTTACATTCAGGGCCACAAAAGTCCTTTTAAGGACTGGTATAGGTGTGCTATCGATAGGTGTGATATACAGAGGGGTGTGATATACTTATAATATACTTTCTAACATAGAAAGTATATTATAGTGGATTTGTATTGTGCAGCAGTTGTGTGCGGTTCTGCTGCGATACTGCAGCTAGATAGAGGGACAAACGCTATTGGAACAACTAATTGCAACTGGTGTGATATACCTGTTGCTCCCAAAAAAACTAATTGAGGGGTGTGATATACCTATAATATACTTTCTAACATAGAAAGTATATAGTGCATTTGTATTGTGCAGCAGTTGTGTGCTTCTGCTGCGATACCGCAGGTATATAGAGGGACAAGCGCTATTGGAACAACTATTTGCAACGGGTGTAAAATACCTGTTGCCCCCCAAAAAACTGATTGAGGGGTGCAATATACCGGCTTTCACAAAATCCTGATTAAGGGGTTTGATATATCTGCTTCCACAAAATACTGATTGAGGGGTGCGATATACCTGCTTCCACCAAATATTGATTAAGGGGTTCTATATACCTTCTTCCACAAAATACAGATTCAGGGGACTGATATACCTGCTTCCACCAAATATTGATTGAGGGCTGCGATATACCTGCTTCCACAAAATACTGATTGAGGGGTGCGATATATATGTGCTTCCACCAAATATTGATTGAGGCCTGCGATACACCGGCTTCCACAAAATACTGATTTAGGGGTGGGATATACCTGTTTCCACCAAATATTGATTATGGGGTTCTATATACCTGCTTCCACAAAATACAGATTGAGGGGTGCAATATACCTGCTTCTGCAAAATACTGATTAAGGGGTTTGATATACCTGCTTCCACAAAATACTGATTTAGGATGGGATATACTTGTTTCCGCCAAATATTGATTATTGGTTTCTATATACCTGCTTCCACAAAATACAGATTGAGGGGTGCAATATACCTGCTTCTGCAAAATACTGATTAAGGGGTTTGATATACCTGCTTTCACAAAATGCAGATTGAGGGGTGTGATATACCTGCTTCCACCAAATATCGATTAAGGGGTTCTATATACCTGCTTCCACAAAATACTGATTAAGGGGTTTTCATATACCTGCTTTTACAAAATACTGATTGAGGGGTGCGATATGCCTGCTTTCACAAAATATTTTGTCACCTTACATCACAAAAAGTGTAATAGCAAGCGATCAAAAAGTCATATGCACCCCAAACTATGGCTCTCATGATTTTTTTTGTTTCAAAAATGCTGTTATTGTGTAAAACTTAAATAAATAAAAAAAAGTATACATATTAGGTATTGCCACATCTGTAACGACCTGCTCTATAAAATTATCACATGATCTAACCCCTTAGGTGAACATCGAAAAAATAATCAAATAAACATGGTATCAAAAAGCCATTTTGTCACTTTACATCACAAAAAGTGTAATAGGAAGCGATCAAACAGTTATACGCAACCCAAAATAGTACCAATCAAACCATCATCTCATGCTGAAAAAAATGAGCCCCTACATAGGGCAGTCGCGCAAAAAAAAAAAAAACTATGGCTTTCAGAATATGGAGACAATAAAAAATCTTTTTTTTTTCAAAAATGCTTTATTATGTAAAACTGAAACAAACAACCAAAAAAGGTAGTCATATTTGGTATTGTCACGTCCGTAACAACCTGTTCTATAAAAATAGCTCATGATCTAACCTGTCAGATGAACGTTGTAAATAACAAAAAATAAAAACAGTGCCACAACAGCTATTTCTTGTTACCTTGCCTCACAAAAAGTGTAATATAGAGCAATCAAAAATCATCTGTACCCTAAAATAAAAACTGCCACCTTATCCCGTAGTTTCCAAAATGGGGTCACTTTTTTGGAGTTTCTACTCTAGGGGTGCATCAGGGGGGCAAAATCTGCCTTCCAAAAACCATATGGCGTTCCTTTCCTTCTGAGCCCTGCCAGCAGTTTTTTGACCACATATGGGGTGTTTCTGTAAACTACAGAATCAGGGCAAAAAATATTGAGTTTTGTTTGGCTGTTAATCTTTGCTTTGTTAGCGGAATTATTAAAATGGAAAATCTGCCCAAAAAGTGAAATTCTGAAATTTCATCTCCATTTTCCATTAATTCTTGTGGAACACCTAAAGGGTTAACGTTTGTAAAATCAGTTTTGAACACCTTGAGGGGTGTAGTTTCTAAAATGGGGTGGTTTCTATTATGGTTATGGGTGGTTTCTATTATGTAAGCCTCACAAAATGACTTCAGACCTGAACTGGTCATTAAAAAGTGGGTTTTGGAAATTTTCAGAAAAATTTCAAGATTTGCTTCTAAACTTCTAAGCCTTCTAACGTCCCCAAAAAATAAAATGGCATTCACAAAATGATCCAAACATGAAGTAGACATTTGGGAAATGTAAAGTAATAACTATTATATTAGGTATCAATATCTGTTTTAAAAGCAGAGAAATTAAAATTTGGAAAGTTGCGAATTTTTCCAAATTGTTTGTAAATTTGGTATTTTTTTATTAATAAAAATGAAATTTTACCACTGTCATGAAGTACAATATGTGATGAAAAAACATTCTCAGAATGGCTTAGATAAGTCAAAGTGTTTTAAAGTTATCACCACATAAAGTGACACATGTCAGATTTGCAAAAATCTGGTCCTTAAGGTGAAAAATGACCCGGTCCTTAAGGGGTTAAGGGGTTCTATATACCTGTTTCCACAAAATTCTGATTGAGGGTTGCGATATACCTGCTTCCACCAAATACTGACTGAGGCCTGCGATATACCTGCTTCCACAAAATACTGATTAAGGGGTTTGATATACCTGCTTCTACAAAATACTGATAAAGGGATGCGATACACCTGCTTCCACCAAATACTGATTAAGGGCTGCGATACACCTGCTTCCACCAAATATTGATTGAGGCCTGCGATACACCTGCTTCCACAAAATATTGATTAAGGGGATTGATACACCTGCTTTCACCAAATATTAATTGAGGACTGCGATACACCTGCTTCCACAAAATATTGATTAAGGGGATTGATACACCTGCTTTCACCAAATATTAATTGAGGCCTGCGATACAGCTGCTTACACAAAATACTGATCAAGGGGATTGATATACCAGCTTCCACCAAATATTGATTGAGGCCTGCGATACATCTGCTTTCACAAAATATTGATTAAGTGGATTGATACACCTGCTTCCACCAAATATTGATTGAGGCCTGAGATACATCTGCTTCCACAAAATACTGATTAATGGGTTTGATATACCAGCTTCCACCAAATACTGATTGAGGCCTGCGATATACCTGCTTCCTCAAATACTGCTATTCTCTAGGGACTTTGGCACAGAGTCATAAAATGACATGCAGAGAAAGAGGCAGGCTGTTCCGCAGGGGTGGTAGGGGTCAGGCAGGTGCACCAGGCAGGAGCCTAAGTGAGAAGTTGGAGAAGGTGTGTGTGATTACGTCAAAGGACGCACCAGAGTTGGTTAAGTGGCTCACTCAGCCTTCAGCTTCTGCACCCTCCTCACTGTCTGCAGTGTGCACCCCCAAAGACACCACCACCAACACCACCATAGCCCCTCCACTCGAGTCAGAGGAATTATTTTCCCATTCATTCCCAGATCCTACCGATGCGCAGCCATTCCTGGCATCGGATGAGGAAGAGGAGGTAGCAACGCCCGCCACCCAGTAGTCTGACGACAGTACCCAGATCAGCCCAAAGAGGGTGACGATGATGATGTGTCGATGGACGTCACGTGGGTACCCACAAGAGAGGAAGAGGAGGGGAGTTCAGAGGGAGAGACGGAGCAGCAGATAGGGAGGAGAAGGAGGAGAAGCAGGCAGAACTTGCAGTGCAAGTGCACCGGAGGCAAAAAGCAGACTGCAAATGTATCTGGTACGAGCCATCCACCATGCATGGTCACATCTAGCACTCCCAGGATGCCGGCATATGGCTCCGCAGTGTGGGCTTTTTTTAACGTGTCAGCTGCTGACTATAGTGTTGCCATCTGCAGCCTGTGCTGTCAGCGCATAAGTCGCAGTAAGCCCAACACTCACCTAGGGACGACCGCCTTAAGAAGGCACCTGGCCTCCCATCACCGAGCCCAGTGGGAGCAACGCCGTCAGAACCCACAAAGCCACACTCCCATCTCTCCACGTCCTGCCTCTTCTCCTTCTCTTCTCTCCTCCCATTTGTCCTCCACTCCACCTTCCACCGTGCCATCATCAGTCTGGCAGAAGGCAGGCTTCCGTGGCCCAAATGTTCGAGCGTAAAAGTTGATGACGCCGGATAACCCTCTTGCCCAACGGTTGACTGCTGGCTTGTCGGAACTGCTAGCTCGCCAACTACTGACATAAAAACTGGTGGACTTGGAGGCCTTTAGAAAATTTGTGGCCATTGGCACACCACAATGGAATGTCCCCGGAAGGAAATATTTCTCCCAGAAGGGCAACCCAGAGCAATATGGCCACGTTCAGCGGCAAGTGAATATATCTCTGGCACACAGTGTCGGTGCCAAGATACATCTGACCACAGACACGTGGTCTAGCAAACACGGCAGGGAAGGTACATAACTTTTACTGCCCTCTGGGTGAACCTTCTGACGGCCGTCAAGCATATAACCCATGGCACCCGTGTGGATTGCATGCAGGCCTGACTCTTCTTCTCCTCCTCCTCCTCCATCCGCTGTCTCCTCCTCGGCTGACTCCTCCTTTTCCACTGCTACCGCCTCTTCCGCTGCACTCCCCAAGTTCCCCAGAACCTATTCGATGTGCCAGGTGAGACGTTCCATGCTGTGCTGCGGCTGTTGTTCCTGGAAGCCAAGAGCCACATCGGTCCTGCACTGCTTTCAGCTCTGCGGTCACAGGCAAATTAGTGGCTGTGCGACAAAGGTGCCAATCTGCTGAGCGCGCTGAAACAGGGCAAAATGACACACGTGCCGTGCATGGCACACGTCCTGAACGTAGTTGTGCATTGATTCGTTGCCAAATAGACGTCCAGGACGTCTTGCGGCAGGCCAGGAAAATCTCTGGCCATTTTAGAAGATTTTACACGGCCATGGCTCGTCTTACTGATGATCAGCGGCGACACCACTTGCCCATCAGACGTATGATTTGTGACAGCCCGACGTGCTGGAACTCCACCTTGTATATGCTTGATAGGCTGCTCCAGCAGCAACGTGCCGTTAACGACTACCTGTACGAACTCTGCGGGGAAGGTACATAACTTTTACTGCCCTCCGGGGACCCTTCGCTTAGGGAAGGCGGCGGTGTGCCTGCTGCCAGATCCTCCCGACGTGGGAGGAATCAATATGCACGGCGGAGCCCTTCTGCAGTGAGAGGCTTGGATGCGGGACCAGGTGCGGCGGGTGCCCCCAGTCCGGGGGAGGCCGCCCGGCGTGGGAGTGCTGATCAGGCGGTCGTGGCTGTGTGCAGGGAAATGGCGGTTGCGCACAGGCCACAGGAGACGGATGGACAGCATGGCGGAGGCTCCGCCCATCGTGTGAGAGGAGAAGATCAAGGGCCGGTGCAAGGCACATCCAGCAGGCCAGGTGCTGGGATGTTGGTGGCGCAGGGAGAAGATGTTCGTGCTGAGGCTGAGGATCATCAGGAAGCAGGACCTTCGGCTGCGGGGTTCACAGCCCCCCGGCAGCTTGGTGAGGCTAACTGGGGTACTATTAATGCGTGGACGGGTGGCCCAGGGGGGGGGGGGGGGCCACAAGGTGATTTGGGTAGGGGATTGGGGCAGCTTTTTCAGAGTTTGGCGGGTTGGGTGTCTGGTTTTGGGGGGGCAGGAATTTCACCGGTGCCGGCATGGGGAGTGGGGGCTGGGGTTAACGGAGGACCGGCCAGCGTGGCAAGCAGGGTGGGAGACTCGGTGTCCGTGCAGACGCAGGTTGGGGGGGAGGAGGATAGGTCGAAAGTGGACGACACAGCGCGGGGGGAAGTGTATGTCTGCTTTGAGGGTCCGTTGGGGGCGCACTTAAAAATGGAAGTGCGGGAGCGCATATGGAAGAGGAAGTATGTGGAAATATTTTCCTTGCTCCCCCTGGAGAGGTTTAATTTTGATAGGGGTAAGAAGGAGGATGGCAAGAAGGACGAGGAGGAGAAACTGAGGTTTCGTCTTATTCCACGGACGTTTTCTAATTGGCTGCAGGCATTTGCTATTTTGGCCAGTGTGGTAGGGGAAAAGAAGCCGGAGTGTTGTTCGGCTCTTTTTTGTTATATGGATGCGATTGGGGAAGCATTTCGGGTTTACGGGGGGACGGCTGGTTGCGTTACGACGAGCAGTTCCGGCAGAGGATGGCGGTGCGTAGTACCATTAGATGGGATCATAAGGACAAAGGGTTATGGATGCGGGTGATGGCCCCGGTGCGTGCGGGGCAGTCCTTTCGGGGGGAGTCGGGTGGATCAGGACAGGCAGCTTTTTCAGCGGCGTCGGCAAAAGGGCTTTGCTTCCTCTTTCACGAGGGCAACTGCAGGTTTGGGGCAAAGTGTCGTTTTAAGCATGAATGTTCCGCATGCGGCGGGAATCATGGATTCAGTCGTTGTTTCAGAGGGGGTAGGCAAAAGGGGGGGGAGGCAGGTGGAAAAGGGGCTGACACCGGTGCGGGTAGCAGAGATGGGCCCTTTCTAAGTAGATATCCTGATCAAGGGATGGCGGAATTTTTGAGGGTCGGGTTTACGGAAGGGTTTTGTATCCCCTCTTTTCCCGTACCGGTGATTGCGGGGAGAAAAAATTTGCGTTCGGCATTTGAGCATCCCGAGGTGGTGTCTGAAAAATTGGCGAAGGAGGTATCTTTGGGGCGTATGGATGGCCCCTTTTTGAATCTGCCTTTGGTCAATTTGAGGATATCACCTTTGGGGATTGTCCCCAAGAAGAAGCCGAATAAGTTTCGGCTGATTCATCATTTGTCCTATCCTAAAGGTGCGTCGGTCAATGAAGGTATTGATCCGGAACTCTGTTCGGTAGTATATACTTCATTTGATGCGGCTGTAGAGTGGGTGAGGAAATTGGGGGTGGGGGCGTTGTTGGCTAAAACGGATATTGAGGCTGCGTTCCGGTTGTTGCCAGTTAATCCGGATAGTTTGCATTTGTTGGGTTGTTATTGGGAGGGGGGCTATTTCGTGGATAGGTGTTTACCAATGGGGTGTTCAGTGTCCTGCGCATATTTTGAAGCATTCAGTTCGTTTTTGGAGTGGGTCGTTAGGGACATTTCGGGTTGTTCATCCATTATTCATTATTTGGATGATTTTCTTTGTTTGGGTCCGGCGGGGTCTAGGGTTTGCTCGTTGTTACTTAGCACATTGGAGTCGGTTTTTGGTTTATTTGGGGTGCCGTTGGCGGAGGTAAAAACGGTGGGTCCCACCACGGAGTTGAGTTTTCTGGGTATTGTTATTAACACGGAAAGGATGGAATGTCGGTTGCCTGAGGATAAATTGCAGGATTTACGTATGGTAGTGGAGAGGGCTAGGAAATCGGCTAAGATTAGGTTGAAGGACTTGCAATTGCTACTTGGTAAACTCAATTTTGCGTGTCGGATTATGCCAATGGGAGGATTTTTTGTCGTCGGTTGGCGGGGGCTACGGCGGGTGTTACGGCCCCGCATCATTTTATTAGGTTGGGGAAGGAATTAAAAGGGGATTTGGCGGTGTGGGGGGAATTTCTGCAGCATTTTAATGGACGGACTTTGGTTTTGGGGGCAGCTGTGGATAATTTAGACTTTGAGTTGTTTTCGGATGCGGCGGGCGGTTCGGGATTCGGTGTGTACTGTCATGGGCAATGGTGTGCGGGCAGGTGGCCGATGACCTGGGTGGAGAGGGGATGGGTTTGGAATTTGGCATTGTTAGACCTTTTTCCGATTGTATTAGCCATGGTGTTGTGGGGGGATCGGTTTAAGGATAAAAAAATCTGTTTTCATTGTGATAATTTGGGGGTGGTTCAGGCCATTAATGGTATGACGGCGTCTTCGCCGCCGGTTATTCGCTTGTTACAGCATTTGGTTTTGGTCTGTCACGTAATGTTTAGGTGGTAGCAGTACATGTGCCAGGTATTTTTAATAATATTGCGGATGCCCTTTCTCGTTCGCAGCTGGAGCGGTTTCGGCAGTTGGCGCCAGGAGGGATTGGAGTGTCCGGAGTCCATGTGGGAGATGTTGGAGGTACCATAGACGGTCTCCTTCGGGATTCAATGAGAACCGGGACGTGGTTGGTGTATGGTAAAGTGTGGGGGGAGTGGCTGCGGTGGTGCGAGGAGTTGGGGGCTCGAGTGGATGACGGGGATATCCCGTTATTGTTGTTTCTGGGGCATGTTAAGGAGCTGGATTGGTCGGTTTCAAAATTGAATAAGTGGATTGCTGGGCTGGTTTTTGGTTTCAAATTGAGGGGTTTGGCAGATGTGACGAAGACGTTCTTAGTGAGGCAGGTGTTGCGGGGTTGGCGGCGTGGACAGAAGGTTGCGGACAAAGGGAGGCCAGTTTCGTTTGAATTGTTGTTAAGATTAGGGACGCAGTTGGAATTGGTTTGTAGTTCGGGTTGGGAGGTGAAGTTGTTTAGGGCAGCTTTTTCTTTGGCGTTTTTTGGAGCTTTTCGGTTAGGTGAGTTGGTATGTCAAAGTGTGCGGGCTGTTGGCGGTGGGCTGCTGAAGGAGGATGTTGTGTTGTTGGGGGATAGGGTGGTGATTAAAATTCGTAGGTCTAAGACGGACAAGGAAGGTAAGGGGAGCTTTGTGCGGTTGTTTGAGGTGCCCGGCTGTTCGATGTGTCCGGTGCGGTGTGTAAGGGAGTATACAGCTGAGGGTATCGCTGAGGTAGGTCCGCTGTTAAGGCACAGGGATGGTTCGTATTTGTCGCGGTACCAGTTTCTGGCAGTGTTTAGGCGCTGTTTGCAGGAGCTGGGTATTGCAGCGGAGGATTTTGCGGGGCACTCGTTCAGGATAGGGGCGGCTACGGAGGCGGCTAGGTGGGGAATGAGTGACGAGGTAATCAAGAGGATTGGTAGATGGGAGTCTGTTAGGTTTAGGTCCTATATGCGGGTGGGGATGTTGTAGAAGTGCGTTGACTGATGTGTCTTGTGTTTGCTTTGTCTTATTTTTCAGATTCCGGTTCCGCGTTGGTTTGGATCATGGGGCACTCATTCGTGTTCTAGGGGGCTTTGAGGGCGGATGTTCGTCATGAGGGTCGGCAGCTGGGGTTTGACAGGGACGTCGCGGTCATCAGATGGTTGGGGGTGAGAGGTATGTTGTGGCAAGGGGTGTTAAGGGAGGTTCATCGTTATGTACGGTTGAGTAGGGCGCCGGATGTGTTGGTGCTTCATGTGGGGGGGAACGATTAGGGGGGGCGGCCCGTGAGAGAGCTGTTAAGGGATATTAAGTTCGACCTGTTACGTTTGTGGTCTTTATTCCCGGGCATGGTCACGGTGTGGTCGGACATTGTGCCTAGGCAGGTATGGCGTGGGGTGCGTTCAGTGGAGCGCCTCAATAAGGCAAGGATAAAGGTTAATAGGGCGTTGGGTAAGTTTATGGCCAGGAATGGGGCGGTGGCAGTGCGGCAATCAGAGTTGGAGCCTGGAGTGGGGGCGTTTTGGAGGGCCGATGGTGTGCATTTGAATGCCGTTGGTATTGACTTGTGGTCGTTGGGGCTTCAAGGAGGAATCGAGCGAGCATTGAGTGTGTGGAGGAACGCGCAATTCTGAGGGTGTTGAGTCAGGTTGCGCGTTGTTGGCGGTGGGAGGTCCTCGAAGTTGGTGGTAAGGATGCTTCAGGTGAATGGGAGGGCCTCAATGGTGGGGCTGGACTCCCATGGTTGGACAGTTGGCTCGGATGAAAGGCGTCCGTCGGGTGGTCTCCGAGCTGGTGCTTTACGGCTGGAGGCAAGACGGATGTGCCAGTTTTTGGGGACTTGTGTTTTAAACGAATTTGGGGCTTCAAGGACCTCCCTCGTCATGGGTAAAAAATTGTAATGTTATTTATGGTTATTGTATTTATGTTAATAAACGGCTGCTGTGGCCATTATAATCCAAGTTCTGGTCTCTGTGTCTTATTTGGGGAGTTAGGGTTAAATGTGTGGGCAAAGCAGTAAAAGAGGGGCCCCCGAGTGAATAGCCAATAACCCACTCAAGGAGCAGGAGCAGGAAGATGAGGAAGTCGCAATGCTGAATAAATTCCCTGGGGGGCTACTCCATCTGAGACAAGTCAGCAGGAGTCTGAAGAGGAGTCAGAGGAGGATGGTGGCTGGGGGGAGAAGGAGCAAGAAGAGCAGGCTTTGAGGAGGACTTTAAACTTTTCGGGGATCCCTGGTGTTGTCCGTGGATGAGGGAGGAGTCCGAGGACGACATTCTCCTGGGCGATGAGCAGGAGCCAGGGCACTCCACCGCTTCCAATTTAGTGCAAATAGGGGCCTTTATGCTCTAGTGTATGAAGAGGGACCACTGTATAAAAAACATAAAGGGCAAAGACTGGGTGGCTACGTACTTAGACCCCCGGTACAATCACAAAATGGCGGACATGTTACCAGCATCACAGAGGGCTGGCAGAATGCAGCATTTCCAAGCCTTGCTGCGAGAGATTCTGCATTCTGCTGTTGCGGGCGTTGGCAGAGGAATTTCCACCCACAGCGAAACAGGTGCGAGTACCAATCCAACAGCAACTGCAAGCCGTTTTGGCGGCTCGGATGCGGACCCATTCACTTCAATGGGGCCGCAAAAGATGCGGACAGCACTCCGTGTGCTGTTCGCATCCGTGGCTCCGTTCCGCGGCCCCGCTAAAAAATTATAGCATGTCCTATTCTTGTCTGCGCTTTGGGGACAAGAATAGGCATTTATATTGCGTAAGGCAACACGGGTGTCTTCCGTTTTTTGCGGATCCGCGGTTTGCGGACCGCAAAAAACGGCACGGTCGTGTGCATGAGGCCTAAGTATGTGGCTGGAGGTAGATTACACGGTCATTGGATATTAATTTTACAGCAGGCCAGTGGACTGCAGGCCCCAAAAATTATGCATTCACCGTACAGAAAAGAACAAGTAAGGCTCCATTCACACATCCGCAATTCCATTTCGCATTTTGCGGAACAGAATTGCGGACCCATACATTTCTATGGGGCCGCCCGACGTGCGGCCCCGATACGGAATTGCGGACCCGCACTTCCGGGTTCGCAATTCCGATCCTGAAAAAAATAGAACATGTCCTACTCTTGTCCACAATAGCGGTCCGCACAATGCAGTACGCACATTGCCGCTGTCCGTGTTTTGTGGATCCGCAAAACACACACAGATGTGTGAATGGACCATAAGTATGTGGCTGGAGGTAGATTACACGGTCATTGGATATCAATTTTACAGCAGGCCAGTGGACTACAGGCCCCAAAAATTATGCATTCAGCAGAAAGAAAAAAACAAGTAAGTATGTGGCTGGAGGTAGATTACACGGTCATTGGATATTAATTTTGCAGCAGGCCAGTGGACTACAGGCCCCAAAAATTATGCATTCACCGTACAGAAAAGATCAAGTGATTATGTGGCTGGAGGTATATTAGACGGTCCATAGATATCAATTTTACTGAAGGCCAGTACAAATACAGGTCAAATACATATATGTAAAAGAACAAAAAATATACATATGTGTAAAAGGCACCATCCTCCTCTGACTCCTCTTCAGAATCCTGTTGACTTGTCTCAGATGGAGTAGCCCCCCCTGGGAATTCATTCAGCATTGCGACTTCCTCATCTTCCAGCTCCTGCTCTTCGACGGCTTGATCAATGGCACAAAGCAAGGCACGCTCCAGAAAGAAGACGTAAGGTACGATGTCACTGATGGCGCCCTGGCTGCGACTGACCAGTTTAGTGATCTCCTCAAATGGCAGCAGAAGTTTGCATGCGTCGCCCATGAGCAGCCACTGGCGCGGTGAAAAAAAACCAAGCTCCCAGAACCTGTCCTGCCACAGAGTTCGTAGAGGTAGTCGTTAACAGGACGTTGCTGCTGGAGCAGCCTATCAAGCATATACAAGGTGGAGTTCCATCGCGTCGGGCTGTCACAAATCAGACGTCTGACAGGCAGATGGTTTCGCCGCTGAACGTCACAAAGAGCGAGCCATGGCCGTATAAGATCTTCTAAAATGGGCAGAGATTTTCCTGGCCTGCCGCAAGACGTCCTGGACCCTGGGGTATTTGGCAACTAATCGCTGCACGACTAAGTCCAGGACGTGTGCCATGCACACGTGCCGTGTGTCATTTTGCCCTGTTTCAGCGCGCTCAGCAGATTGGCACTGTTGTCGCACACCACTTTACCAGCTGTCAAATAGAGCGGGGTTAGCCACTGATCGGCCTGTGACCGCAAAGCTGAAAGGAGTGCAGGACCGGTGTGGCTCTTGGCTTCCAGACACAAAAGCCGCAGCACAGCATGGCAACGTCTCACCTGGCACGTCGAATAGGTTCTGGGGAGCTTGGGGGGCGCAGCGGAAGAGGCGATAGCAGTGGAAAAGGAGGAGTTAGACGAGGAGGAGACAGAGGATGGAGTAGGAGGAGGAGAAGAAGAGGCAGGCCTGCATGCAATCCGTGGCGGTAACACCAAATCCACAAGGGTGCCATGGGTTGCATGCTTGACAGCCATCAGAAGGTTCACCCAGTGGGCAGTAAAATTTATGTACCTTCCCCACATGTCTGTGGTCAGATGTATCTTGGCACCGACACTGTGTGCCAGAGATACATTCACTTGCCGCTAAACGTAGCCAAATAGCTCAGGATGCCTTTCTGGGAGAAATATTTCCTTCGCAAAGGACCTTCCATTGTGGTGTGCCAATGGCCACAATCTTTCTAAAGGCCTCTAAGTCCACCAGCTTATATGGCAGTAGTTGGCGGCTAGCAGTTCCGACAAGTCGGCAGTCAGCCGTTGGGCAAGAGGGTTATCCGGCGTCATCATATTTTTACGCTCGAACATTTGGGCCACGGAAGCCTGCCTTTTGCCAGATGAACGCGATGACGGCAAGGTGGAAGGTGGAGTGGAGGACAAATGAGAGGAGAGAGGAGAACGAGAACGAGAAGAGGCAGGACGTGGAGCGCTGGGAGTGTGGCTTTGTGGGTTCTGACAGTGTTGCTCCCACTGGGCTCGGTGATGGGACCGTGCATAGTGGACGGCTCGTTCCAGATACATTAGCCGTCTTCTTTTTGCCTCCTGTGCACTGTAAGTTCTGCCTGCTTCTCCTCCTATCTGCTGCTCCGTCTCTCCCTCTGAACTCCCCTCCTCTTCCTCTATTGTGGGCACCCACGTGATGTCCATCGACACATCATCATCGTCAACTTCACCACCACTGACATTAGAGATCTCAGCGTAGGCAGCAACAGCGGGGACCACCCTCCTTGGGCTGATCTGGGTACTGTCGTCAGACTGCTGGGTGGTGACCGTTGATACCTTATCTTCCTGATCCGATACCAAGAATGGCTGCGCATCGGTAAGGTCTTGGAATGGATGGGAAAATAATTCCTCTGACTCGAGGGGATATGATGGTGGTGGTGTCTTTGGGGGTGCACACAGCAGAGAGTGAAGAGGGTGAAGATAGAGAGGATGAGGAGGGTGCAGAAGCCGAAGGCTGAGTGAGCCACTCAACCAAGTCTGGTGCGTCCTGTGATGTAATCACACGCACCTTCTGCAACTTCCCACTTAGGCTCCGGCCTGGTGCACCTGCCCGACCCCTACCACCCCTGCTGAATGGCCTGCCTCTTCCTCTGCCTGTTATTTTCAAAATGACCCTGTGCCAAAGTCCCTATAGAAGAGCAGTATTTGTGGAAGAAGGTATATCAAACTCTTGCCTCAATCACTTTTTTGGGGGGGCAACTGGTATATCACACCAGTAGAAATTATTTGTTCCAATAGCGTATGTCACTCTGTGTAGCTGAGGTAACGCAGCAAAACCACAAACAAATGCTGCACAACCAAAATGCACTATATAGAAAGTACATAATTGGTATATAACACCTCTGCTTCAATCATTTTTTTTTTGGGGGGGGGGGGGGCAACTGGTATATCACACCAGTAGAAATTATTTGCTCCAATAGCGCTTGTCCCTCTGTATAGCTGTAGTATGGCAGTAGAACCGCACACAACTGCTGCACAATACAAATGCACTATAATATACTTTCTATGTTAGAAATATGAGCTAAAGGTTTTTCAGGCTCGCCTGCCATTAAAGTGAATGGGGCCCGACGTGAACGCGCGGTTCACGAACATTTGATCGCGAACGCGTGTTTGTAACTTTTTGTGAGTAGTGTGTATATACACTCACCTAAAGAATTATTAGGAACACCATACTAATACGGTGTTGGACCCGCTTTTGCCTTCAGAACTGCCTTAATTCAACGTGGCATTGATTCCACAAGGTGCTGATAGCATTCTTTAGAAATGTTGGCCCATATTGATAGGATAGCATCTTGCAGTTGATGGAGATTTGAGGGATGCACATCCAGGGCACGAAGCTCCCATTCCACCACATCCCAAAGATGCTCTATTGGGTTGAGATCTGGTGACTGTGGGGCCATTTTAGTACAGTGAACTCATTGTCATGTTCAAGAAACCAATTTGAAATTATTGAGCTTTGTGACATGGTGCATTATCCTGCTGGAAGTAGCCATCAGAGGATGGATACATGTTCTCATTCTGTTTACGCCAAATTCGGACTCTACCATTTGAATGTCTCAACAGAAATTGAGTCTCATCAGACCAGGCAACATTTTTCCAGTCTTCAACAGTCCAATTTTGGTGAGCTCGTGCAAATTGTAGCCTCTTTTTCCTATTTGTAGTGGAGATGAGTGGTACCCGGTGGGGTCTTCTGCTGTTGTAGCCCATCCGCCTCAAGGTTGTGCGTGTTGTGGCTTCACAAATGCTTTGCTGCATACCTCGGTTGTAACGAGTGGTTATTTCCGTCAACGTTGCTCTTCTATCAGCTTGAATCAGTCGGCCCATTCTCCTCTGACCTCTAGCATCCACAAGGCATTTTTGCCCACAGGACTGCCGCATACTGGATGTTTTTCCCTTTTCACACCATTCTTTGTAAACCCTAGAAATGGTTGTGCGTGAAAATCCCAGTAACTGAGCAGATTGTGAAATACTCAGACCGGCCCGTCTGGCACCAACAACCATGCCACGCTCAAAATTGCTTAAATCACCTTTCTTTCCCATTCTGACATTCAGTTTGGAGTTCAGGAGATTGTCTTGACCAGGACCACACCCCTAAATGCATTGAAGCAACTGTCATGTGATTGGTTGACTAGATAATTGCATTAATGAGAAATAGAACAGGTGTTCCTAATAATTCTTTAGGTGAGTGTATATATATATATATATATATATACACACTACTCACTAAAAGTTAGGGATATTTGGCTTGTGGGCGAAATTTCAGGATGAACCTAAAATGCACTCTAACCTTTACAGGTGAACTTAATGTGACCTTCTATAAACTATTGAATGTACATGTCCAACTGTTCAATGTTTCAGTACATTTTGTACAACTTGCTGTTCTCTTGGTATTTAAACAGTCCTCCTCATCATGAGACCAAGACCACACCTAACAATTGATCAACAGTACCTCACCATAATTTTTTAACATCTGAAAACATGATTCCTCCCTGCTTCTTTCTTGTGGGTCAATGAGTCATTGGCCCACAAGCAACTTAAGCAGGAAGGAATCATGCTTTCATATGAGAAAAAAAATTATGAATATTCTAAAAAACAAATATATAGCAATATAGCGAATATTCGTAAAAATACACTTATATCCTGCAATTTAGCTAATATAGTGCTATAGTATTTTTTTTTAATAGTGTAAATTTTTTCCAAAACTGAAGTTCAGAAGAGACAAAAAAAAATTGACTATAAAAAAAAAAGATTATAGCACTATATTAGCTAAATTACAGTCTATATGTGTATTATACGAATATTCGCTATATTGCTATAACTTTGTTTTTTAGAATATGACGAATATTCTAAAAAACGAAGTTATAGCAATATAGCGAATATTCGTAAAATACACAGTTTACCCAATAGCCATAGCCAACCAATAGGAAAGTTGCCTTATACAGTTAAAAGAAAATCGCAATACGCAAATAATTAAATTGCATATTATTTGCGATAAATAGAATAATGACGAATATTTGATTTTGACGAATATAAGACGAATATTCAATCGAATATTCGCGAAATATCGCGAAATCGAATATGGCACCTCCCGCTCATCACTAATAGAGACTGGAAAAGTCACAGAAAGGCAGAGAAGTGGACGTCCTTTGGCCACATCCCACACTGATGACCGCCTCATTGTGAACAATGCCCTGTGGAACCGGATGATGAATGCCACACAACTCCAGGTACATTTAAGGGAGGTGAGCTGCACCCAAGTGTCACGTCAGACCATTCGAAACTGTTTATATCAGCATGGTCTGCATGCTAGACGACCTGTAAGGATACCTAACCACACCACCAGGCAAAGGCTTCATCGTCTTGCATGGGCCAGGGAGAATCTACGCTGGATGAGGGACCAGTGGGCCTCAGTGCTGTTCAGTGAAGGAGAGCGCTATGCATCAGCCACAGTGGTCACCAGACGAGTCTTTGGTGGTGGTGATGTTACAGTTTGGGCAGGTCGGTCTAGTCAATACAGAACTGCCGTACACTGTGTGAATGGTCCAGTGACAAGCCCATACTACTTGAAGAACATCATTAATCCAGTCACTGTGCCTTGTGCCTCTACATCAACAACATAGGCCTAATTTTATTCTTCATGGAGGACAACGTGCCAGCTCATCTAGGTGGTAACATTAGAGAACGGCTCCTGGAGACTCGGGGACCTCAAATGTAGTGGCCTGCATTTTCTCCAGACCTGAATCCCATTGAAAACCTATGGGATCAGCTGAGTCGCCGTGTAGAGGTTGGTAACTCTCTACCCCAGAACCTCAATGACCTGAGGGCCGCCCTTCAGGAAGAGTGGGATGCCATGCCTCAGCAGACAATAAGTCGACTTGTGAACAGCAGGAGATGTCGACGTCGTTGGGCAAGTAGATGCAGTGTTTTCTTTTTTAAATTTTAGCCCCTGAAAGGCCTTTTTTTTTTTTTTACATATTGTACCCCTTTTTAACGGCCATTAGACGGATGCACTCCTTTGTATACCGCTGTTAAAAATGGGCCCGTTGATATTAGTGGAGGCAAAAAATGGGATATGTCCTATTTTTTGGTGGCCGCTATTCACGGGCCATTATAAAAACAGCCATGTGATGGTTGTTACTAAATCGTCCGTCACATGGCTGTTTTTTTCGTGTGACTGTAGCTTTACGGTTCAATAAGATCACTACATTTCGCACAATAAATAATGATGTTTTTTGGGCTCCTGTTTATTACATATCACAAAGTTCAGAGATCTTCATTCTGTTCCACAAAATCAATTCTTATCACGATCAAAGACCTTTCATAACATTTCCTCTGTTTTCATCATTGAAGACGGTCGTTCAGTATTTCACAATTGGTGAAACGTTTAGATAAGAGATGAGTGAAGACTTTGTATATGTGATCATATGAGATATTTATTTTTGCATTTTCGAAATTAGCAGGGACAGTAAACATGGCGTATCAACCCAAAATAGATTCGAAATCTTAGCGTACAATTCTTTTTTAGATCAAACCCCGCCTCACCACCCACCAAGAATCCAACACATACAATCACCAGATCACGAGAAACAGATCGTACAATTTGAGGCACAGAACTTCACCATTAGAACAGAGAAAACCGACATACCAGAGGTCATATCAGGAGAAACACGACTCACGCTCACACAATGTCCAGGACACTCACCAAATGGACAGTCAGAGACATTATCAGAGGGAATATCCCACAAAACCGGAAAAACACGAAGAGGGAAGAAGAAAACCGGAACACAAGAGACACTATTAAACACAGATAAAAATAATATAGTAAATCTTAGTCAGACAATTCTCACACCTGCACAAATTACCTTACTAAATAAGGGATTAAAGTTTGCCCCTACAAAAAAGTTTAATAAATTTGATACCTATATAGGTATTCAAAAATTTATTCGTAAATTATGTTTAAAGAAATATTTTTTGAAAAACCCCGTTAGCACAAACACAGAGAAGGAAGATTCCTTCACACATACTCACTTGAAAAATAAATCCAAGAAATTTCCGAGGGCAGAAATTAGTCCAGAAATATCCGCCTTTCAAAAAAACATAGAAATAGGTCTACATAAGATTAAACCAAAAAGATTAAATAGAAATAATCTAACTAGTGCTGAGATTAAGGCCATAAGAGAATTACAGGAAGAACAAAATATTGTAATCCGTCCGGACGATAAGGGGGGCGCCATTGTCATCTGGGGAAGAGATCAATATAATGAGGAGTGTCTGTCACAGCTGTCTGACCAATGCACATATAAGAAAATAAAAAAAGATCCGACAAGTGAATTTAAGTTGGCTTTAGCAAATTATTGCGACAAAGGTTTTCAGCAAAATATTTTGACTGAACAAGAATATAATTATATCACAGGAACATCTGGCAGACTGCCGATCTTCTATTGCCTGCCGAAGATCCATAAGGATATAGTAAACCCTCCAGGACGCCCGATTATATCGGGAATAGGCTCCTTAACATCGAACCTATCACAATATATCGATATCCTGCTGCAACCATTGGTAAAAACTACCAAGTCCTATATAAAGGACACAACCCAAATTATTGGGGTATTAGAGGGACTGGACGTCCAACCAGAGTGGATTATTAACACACTGGACGTACAGTCCCTCTATACGATAATAGACCATACACAGGGAATTTCAGCCCTAAAAGAACAACTTAATTCCAGTGGTATTTTGCAGCAGGAACAAATAAATTTTATATTAGAGGGTGTGGATCACATTCTCCACCACAATTATTTTTTCTTTAACGATGATTACTATTTACAGTTGAGGGGCACCGCCATGGGTACTAGGTTCGCCCCCAGCTATGCCAATCTATTTTTGGCCCAATGGGGACGTGAGGTCATAGATCCCAAGCTTGGGGGCGACCTGGTCCTATGGCGGCGCTACATCGACGATGTAATTTTTATTTGGAGAGATGGTGAGAATGGACTGCAACAATTTATACAGGATCTCAATAAAAATCTATATAACTTGTGTTTTACGGCAGGCACAAATAGAGAGAAGGTAGACTTCCTAGATATACAAATAATAAAAAAAGAAAATAAATACCTGTGTAACACCTATCACAAACCAACATCCACAAACGGATTTATTCTTTTCTCTAGCTGCCACTTGCCACAGTGGCTCATAAATGTCCCCCTCGGACAGTTCCGCCGTATTAGGCGCAACTGTACCGAAAATGAAAATTTTGAGGAGGAAGCCACTAAAATGAGTTTGCAGTTTAGAAAGAAGAATTATCCTGTGAAAATACTTGAGGACGCATTGGGAAAAGTGAGACAGCTGGACAGAAAATCCTTTTTTGGAACCAAACCCCCACAGGACTTTGACAAAAAATCTGAGTTCAGAATAATCCTGCCCTATAATGCTCAATCAAGACAAATATCACAGTTGATTAAACGACACTGGCATCATGTATTATATGATAAAACAATTGGCCCTATATTACCGGCCCAACTACTCATTACTTATACCAAGGCTCCAAATCTGGGTATACAGATAGCGCCCTCAATAAAAGATAAAAAGAAAAAAAAAAACATATCAGGTTGGTTGAACCCCAATGGTTTCTTTAGATGCGGAACGTGCATAGGATGTAGGAAAACTAAATTTCCCAAAAAAACTAAGGAAATTTCCTCAACCCAGAACGCCTTCTCGATGACTGTAAAACAATCCCTGACATGTAACTCCTCCAGTGTGGTCTATCTAATCCAGTGCCCTTGTCCCAAACAGTATATTGGCCGAACTAAAAGACAGCTTAAAGTTAGAATATCAGAACATCTCAACAATATCACAAAAGGATGTGAAAACAACCCACTATCCAAACATTTTAAAGAGATGCATAACAAAAGCTGCACAGGCCTGTCATTTATGGAGCTGGAGAAGATAGACATACACTGGAGGGGGGGAAATCACATAGAAAAAATGTCGAGAGCCGAATCTAGGCGTATCTATGATTTTGGGAGCATGATGCCAATGGGGCTAAACTCAGAGCTGGAAATTTTTGGATTTCTATAGATATAGGGCCGTACGCCCGTGTGTCCACGGGGAATCACATGTCAGGCTGTTTTTCAGCACTGTGATCCCCCCTGGATCATGGGTGTGCATCCCCTGATCCTTCCCTGAATGTGTCTGACATACCACCACTTAATTCAACTTTGAAGTTAATGATTTTGAAAGACCAACTAGAAATCGCCTTATAACTGGATTTAGCAATGATTTTTTAAAAATATATGATATACCGTTGATTCAGTATGAACAAATACAACAAATATCAAAAAAACGCATCAATAGAGAAAAAAACGCATCACAAGAAAAAACGCAAAGAAAAATGCATCAAAAAACCGCATGCACAAAAATACTTGAAAATTGACAAAATTATATTGTCTATGAACTTTGAAACAACTATAGACAGTTAGAGAAACAAGAAATACCCTCAACATTGAGAAAATAACCATGTATGTGAAGGATCCACATTGAAGGAATCCATACTCCTTCTCTTTCATGGTACTGGTTTTTCCATGATACTATCCTTCTTTTCCCTCAATCCTTTTTCTTACAAGATCACTGAAGGATATAAAAACCCACCATTTACTTGCAGGGGGTGATGCCACTGAGGAAGGGGAGAGTTATCCCCGAAACGCATCTGGCGTAAGTTTCACCCCTGAAAGACTTGAACCCCGATCAAACAGTGCACTGTTAACAAAGGATATCGAGGAATCAAGAAAGAGGCTTTTTGCATACACCTACCTCTAACCAGCTGGAAGTGATTACTGGGAACACATCCCATACGAAATATAGAGTATTGAAAAACCGACATAGCAAAAACCGGGACGCCGGCCTGCAATCGGAACTAACTACTCGAAAAAAAACAGCTGAATAAAAAGGAAAGGTAAGCCCACAACTGTGGGTTATTGGTATTGACTATAACTCTAATGTACATTTTGCGAAAATCACTAGTACAGTTTTTGCTTATGGAGAATCTTCGTATGTGATCTTTTGCACTGATTCTGTGATGCCGTTTTTTCGAATGCCAATATAATTGAGAGTCTGGGTAGAAAAATCTTTCGGATAAAATCTTTTTTTCGGATAATTTCGAAAAAAACTTTCGGACACTCTCGAAAATTCAAATGAAAGCCCATGAGAGGATTCTCATGAGAAACTGACTACAGACTATCTGGAAAGTGTATGAACTACGCAAATAAGAAGTGTTATATATGTATGTTGGCGATTTACTGTTGAAATTCAGCAGACAGTTACTATTGAGCCTGATATGTGATTATATGATCCAGACACAGAACTAATAGGTCCACAAGAGATATATTCATATGTAACTAAGTCATATCCAGGGCATTTATACTTATTTCAGATATCATCAGTATCTGCAATAAGTAAACTAGAATAATATAGAAATAACTGAATCTACTGTTTAATTTTTTCTTATACATTTTATTCATAAAGGTATTTTATTGTATTTTATTATATTTTAACCAAGTACAGTTATAATAAATTGTTTAAACTCCGTGGGGCTCCACATGTATGAGTGTGCCAATCTTATATTAACAGTTATTTTAATTTGAAGGGTGAATCATCAGATTGTGCACCTCCTGTGGTTGTGGGGTCGGTGAGCTATTTCCAAGATATCTATTTAATTCATGTACATTTTACCCTTCTTTTTATCAGTGATCAGTGGTGCTTGAAAGCTTTAAATATTTTAGTTGTTAACAAAACTGTTCCAAGGTTCTGGTGATTTTCTCTTGGAGGAGGGTGTCACTTGTCTGAACTGAGTGCTATAGATTTCCATCAGGACGGGTTTCAGAAGCGTAGAGTCTCGCAGACGTGTAAAACAGAAGGAAATAAACACAATCCTGGAGACAACATGGGCTGTTAGACTAAAAGCTCCGGACAATCAGCTCGCGCAGCACGACAGCCAACATCCCGGACAATGTGCCACTGAAACAAGTCATCCCAGTGTATTCCCCCATTTATAAAAATCACTGTACGCGGCAGCAGAAGCAATTTCAATCAGACCGTGACAACACAAAAGATGTAACGTGAATGAAAATACAAAGGGGGAAGTTTTCAGATTCTGTAGAGTAAGTAGTGAAAAGAAATCCAGATGAAGAACAGGACATCGCAGGTGGAGAAAATGATAACTTTTTTTGTAGTTTCTCTGGAGACATGTCAAGGTAACCAACATCAGCTTAATTAAAGTAAACATGGGCCCGGACAGCTATCATGCCGAGCTTCAAGGACCAAGGTCTAAGAGAGCTCTCTGAAGCCATCGCCATCAACACTAAGACAGCTTGTCCTTATGGATCTAAAATCCAGCACTAGATGCAAAGAAAAGAATCAGAAATGTATCCAGTTGGACTTGGGAAGCGGTGGACGATAGTTATTAGATAGATCAATAGAAAGATAAAAAGATATGAGATAGATAGAGAGATAGATAGATAGATAGATAGAGTTTCAAGAAAATGTATGTGAACCCTTTGGAATGATATGGATTTTTGCACAAATTGGTCATAAAATGTGATCTGATCTTTATCTAAGTCACAAAAATAAACAATCATAGTCTGCTTAAACTAATAATACACACAGAATTAAATGTTACCATGTTTTTATTGAACACACCATGTAAACATTCACAGTGCAGGTGGAAAAAGTATGTGAACCCCTAGACTAATGACATCTCCAAGAGCTAATTGGATTGAGGTGTCAGCCAACTGGAGTCCAATCAATGAGATGAGATTGGAGGTGTTGGTTACAGATGCCCTGCCCTATAAAAAACACACACCAGTTCTGGGTTTGCTTTTCACAAGAAGCATTGCCTGATGTAAATGATGCCTCGCACAAAAGAGCTCTCAGAAGAACTACAATTAAGAATTGTTGACTTGCATAAAGATGGAAAGGGTTATAAAAGTATCTCCAAAAGACTTGCTGTTCGTCAGTCCACGGTAAGACAAATTGTCTATAAATGGAGAAAGTTCAGCACTGCTTCTACTCTCCCTAGGAGTGGCCATCCTGTAAAGATGACTGCAAGAGCACAGCGCAGACTGCTCAATGAGGTGAAAAAGAATCCTAGAGTGTCAGCTAAAGACTTACAAAAGTCTCTGGCATATGCTAACATCCCTGTTAGCGAATCTACGATACGTAAAACACTAAACAAGAATGGATTTCATGGGAGGATACCACAGAGGAAGCCACTGCTGTCCAAAAAAAACATTGCTGCACGTTTAGTTTGCACAAGAGCACCTGGATGTTCCACAGCAGTACTGGCAAAATATTCTGTGGACAGATGAAACCAAAGTTGAGTTGTTTGGAAGAAACACACATGTCACGGATGATGTTGCAGATAGCTGGAACTTATGAATAAACATCCGACTGGCTTGATCCCAAACTAAGGAGCATATAGGTGAGCCCTATAAAACCCTAAGAGCTCTCCCTGACTGCTATGCCCATGCAAGGGTCTCAATGGTAGACGATTGCATGCCCACGTACCTAAGACTGTGCGACACCTGAAAACCCTATAATAGTGAGGGGACACGACCACCGGCTCCCTGCACTTAATACGGACAGAGTCAGGGTCACCTAGAATCAAGCCAGCAAGGAAACACAATACATGAAAAGACTTATCTGAGTAAACAGCAGCAGCAGCCTCCAGCAGTGAACACTTCATCCAGGAAGTAGTATAAACCGCAAAGTGAGGCAGTATGGAAGGGAATATAAAGGAAGACGATTAGTCTAAATAGGTGACACCTGGGAGAAGGAAAGGAGATGACAAAGTGAAACCAAAACAAAGAACATCATTCAAGAGGTAGAGAAGGACGTCTGCCAGACCTTCTCACAGAACCTGCGGTGACAGTACCCCTCCCTCTGCGGGTGGACTCCGGACACTCAGAGCCCACCTTCTCAGGATGAGACCTATGGAAAGCCCTGATGAGACGAGTGGCCTTAATGTCCGCCACTGGGACCCACATCCTCTCCTCAGGACCATAACCCTCCCAATGAACGAGGTACTGGAGAAAACCGCGGATAATGCGAGAATCCACAATCCTAGAGACCTGAAATTCAAGATTACCATCAACAACAATCGGAGGATGAGGCAAAGAGGAGGGTACAGTGGGTTGGACATAAGGTTTTAATAGGGACCTGTGAAAAACATTATGGATCTTCCAAGTCTGAGGAAGATCAAGACGGAAGGCAACGGGATTAATGACGGACAAGATCTTGTAAGGCCCAATAAACTTAGGACCCAACTTCCAGGAGGGAACCTTCAGTTTGATATTCTTTGTAGACAACCACACCAGATCACCCACATTCAGGTCCGGACCAGGCACACGTCTCTTATCCTCCACACGCTTATATCTCTCACTCATCCTCTTCAGATTAGCCTGAATCTTTAGCCAAATAAATGACAAAGACGAGGAAAATCTCTCCTCATCAGGTAAACCAGAGGACCCCTCTCCAGAGAATGTCCCAAACTGTGGATGAAACCCATATGCACCAAAAAATAGTGACTTATCAGAAGACTCCTGGCGACGGGTATTTAAATCAAACTCAGCAAGGGACAAAAAAGAATACCAATCCTCCTGATTCTCCGCCACAAAACAGCGCAGATATGTCTCCTGATTCTGATTGACACATTCGGTCTGACCATTCGACTGCAGGTGAAAAGCAGAAGAGAACGACAACCGAATCCCCAAGCGAGAACAGAAGGCCTTCCAGAATCTGGAAACAAATTGCGTGCCCCTATCAGAAACAATGTCTGAAGGAATGCCATGCAATTTAACAATGTGATCAACAAACGCTTGCGCCAACATCTTAGCATTGGGTAACCCAGGAAAGGGAATGAAATGCGCCATTTTGCTAAAACGGTCCACTACCACCAGAATCACAGTCTTCCCCGAGGAACGAGGCAGGTCCGTAATGAAGTCCATGGACAGATGCGTCAAAGGACGGGAAGGAATGGGTAACGGGAGGAGAGAACCCGATGGCCGTGAATGAGGGATCTTGGCACGAGCACAGGTCTCGCAGGCTGCCACAAAACCCTCAACCGTCTTACGAAGAGCCAACCACCAGAATCTCTGAGCAATGAGATCCACTGTGGCTCTACTCCCCGGGTGCCCAGCAAGGACAGTATCGCGGTGCTTCTTAAAAACCTTGTGTCGTAAAGCGAGAGGCACAAACAACCTCCCAGGAGGACAAAGATAAGGAGCCTCTGCCTGGGCTGCCTGAACCTCTGCCTCTAAATCAGGATAAAGAGCTGAGACGACCACCCCTTCAGCCAAAATTGGACCCGGGTCTTCAAAGTTCCCCCCTCCCGGAAAACAACGTGACAGGGCATACGCCTTCACATTTTTAACCCCAGGGCGGAACGTGACAACAAAATTAAACCTAGAAAAGAACAAAGACCATCTGGCGTGTCTCGGGTTCAGACGCTTGGCCGATTCCAAGTAGGCCAGATTCTTATGGTCGGTAAACACGGTAATAGGGTGTCTGGCTCCCTCTAACCAATGGCGCCATTCCTCAAAAGCTAATTTGATGGCCAACAACTCCCTATCTCCAACATCGTAATTTCTCTCTGCAGAGGAGAGTTTCCTTGAGAAAAAGGCACACGGTCGCCATTTGGCAGGAGAGGGACCCTGAGATAAGACCGCACCCACACCCACCTCAGAAGCGTCCACCTCAACAATAATAGGTAGAGAGACATCAGGTTGTACCAAAATGGGAGCGGAAGCAAAACTCTCTTTGATACTAGAAAAGGCTTTAAGCGCATCTACCGACCACGAGGAAAAATCTACCCCCTTTTTAGTCATATCAGTGAGTGGTTTAACAACAGAGGAATAATTCAAAATGAACTTACTGTAATAATTAGCAAAACCCAAAAACCACATCAGCGCCTTCTCATTCTCAGGAAGCTCCCAATCAAGCACAGCGCGGACCTTCTCAGGGTCCATGCGAAAACCAGAGGCGGAGAGGAGAAAACCAAGAAATTGAATCTCCGGAACCGCAAACACACATTTTTCCAGTTTAGCATGCAATTTATTCTCCCGCAGAATCAGCAAGATCGACGTAGGTGGTCCCGATGAGTCTTGAAATCAGGCGAAAAAATCTAAATGTCATCCTAGATACACCAGAACAAATTTCCCCATTAAATGATAAAAAATGCTGTTCACAAAATGTTGGAGGACGGCCTGAGCATTCATCAAACCAAAGGGCATAACCAAATTCTCGAAATGACCCTCAGGGGTATTGAAGGCCGTCTTTCATTCGTCCCCTTCCCTGACCCTGACTAGGTTGTATGCCCCTTTTTAAATCCAACTTAGAAAAAACTTTAGCCCCAACAATCTGGTTAAACAGGTCCTGGATCAGATTAAGCGGATATGGGTCACGAATAGTGATACAGTTCAGCTCCCTGAAATCCAGACAAGGTCTTAAAGAACCATCTTTTTTCTTAACAAATATAAAAACATCGGCAACAGGTGACTTCGAGGGTCGGATGTGTCCCTTTCTCAGGCTCTCAGAGATATAAGTACGCATAATGACTCTTTCAGGTTGGGAGATATTGTATAAACGTGATTTTGTCAGCTTGGCGCCTGGGATGAGATTAGTAGGGCAGTCGTACTCCCGGTGAGGGGGCAACTCCTGGACACCACTCTCGGAAAACACATCCGAAAATTCAGAGAGAAAAGATGGTACAGTCTTGGTGGAAACCTCTGAAAGAGACGCCGTGAGGCAATTCTCTCTGCAAAACTCACTCCAACCATTTATTTGCCTTGCTTGCCAATTAATGGTGGGGTTATGTTTAGTGAGCCAGGGTAGCCCCAACACTAAAGAAGTAGGTAATCCGCTTAGGACGAAACATGACATATCCTCACCCACAGTCAAACGGATATTGTGAACTATGCCCTTTAACGATCTTTGAGAAAGTGGAGCAGAATCGATAGCAAAAACAGGTATATCCTTTTCCAAAGTGCATACCTGGAAACCATTTGTTATTGCAAATTGATTATCAATGAGATTAACAGCTGCTCCACTATCTACAAAAATCTCACAAACAATGTTCTTGCTGTCTAGCGCCACCCTGGCAGGTAGGAGAAAACGGGAACTGCAAGCGAACGGTAAACCTTCAATTTCCGTATCAACCTTGCCAATAGTAGCAAATAGAAAGGTTTTAGAGGGTTTTTTTCTTTTTGTTTTTCTTCTATTACCCTCAGAAAACTCCATGAATCTCCTAGAGGGGCAAACATTAGCCAAATGATTTATACCCCCACAACAGAAACAAACCCTCCTCTGAGAGCTGAATCCTCTACTATCAGAGGTCAAGCAAACCCAGCTGCATTGCCTCCTCCTCAGAGGGGATTGAGAGAGACTGAGACCCCTGCGCACTGAATGAGACAGCCTCACTGTCCTTGGGCTGAATATGACAGGAAAGAGTCGTCTCCTCTCTCTATCTAAGACGCCTGTCAATACGAACAGCTAGAGACATGGCAGATTCTAACGAGGCTGGTCTCTCATGAAAAGCAAATGCATCTTTCAATCTTACCGAAAGACCATGGCAAAATTGACTTCGGAGTGCAGCATCATTCCAACCAGTATCAGCTGCCCATCTCCGAAATTCAGAACAATATATCTCTGTGGACTGTTTACCCTGGCATAAAAAACGCAGTTTAGATTCAGCCAGAGCAATACGATCCAGGTCATCATATATCTGCCCCAGAGCTACAAAAAATTCATCCACCGATCGGAGGGGCCGTGCCCCCACCGGCAGTGAAAAGGCCCAAGACTGAACATTATCCCTGAGCAGCGCGATGATGATCCCCACCCTCTGCTCCTCATCACCAGAGGAATGGGGAAGCAGGCGAAAATGGAGTTTGCAAGCCTCTCTAAAGCGAACAAAATTCTCACTACCCCCGGAGAACGTATCCAGAAGCGAGATCTTAGGCTCGGAACAAACTCCATGAACACCAGCAGAACCAGTCACCTGAAACTGAGACACAGTTTTACGGAGATCTGCTACCTCCAGCGAAAGACTTTGCATGCGGTCAATCAAGGAAGAAACCAAATCCATGCTTACGACGGTTACGGCGGTTTATAATGTCACGGATGAAGTTGCAGATAGCTGGAACTTATGAATAAACGTCCGACTGGCTTGATCCTAAACTAAGGAGCATATAGGTGAGCCCTATAAAACCCTAAGAGCTCTCCCTCAGTCTCTCTCAATCCCCTCTGAGCAGGAGGCCATGCAGCTGAGTTTGCTTGCCTCTGATAGTAGAGGATTCAGCTCTTCGTAAGACGGTTGAGGGTTTTGTGACAGCCTGCGAGACCTGCACTCGTGCCAAGGTCCCTCATTCGCGGCCATCGGGTTCTCTCCTCCCGTTACCCATTCCTTCCCGTCCTTGGACGCATCTGTCCATGGACTTCATTACGGACCTCCCTCGTTCCTTGGGGAAGACTGTGATTCTGGTAGTAGTGGACCGTTTTAGCAAAATGGCGCATTTCATTCCCTTTCCTGGGTTACCCAATGCTAAGACGCTGGCGCAAGCATTTGTTGATCACATTGTCAAATTGCATGGGATTCCTTCAGACATCGTTTCTGATAGGGGCACGCAATTTGTTTCCAGATTCTGGAAGGCCTTCTGTTCTCGCTTGGAGGTTCGGTTGTCGTTCTCTTCTGCTTTTCACCCGCAGTCGAATGGTCAGACCGAACGCGTCAATCAGAATCTGGAGACATATCTGCGCTGTTTTGTGGCGGAGAATCAGGAGGATTGGTATTCTTTTTTGTCCCTTGCTGAGTTTGCTTTAAATAACCGTCGCCATGAGTCCTCTGATAAGTCACCATTTTTTGGTGCATATGGGTTTCATCCGCAGTTTGGGACATTCTCTGGAGAGGGGTCTTCTGGTTTACCTGATGAGGAGAGATTTTCCTCGTCTTTGTCATTTATTTGGCAAAATATTCAGGGTAATCTGAAGAGGATGAGTGAGAGATATAAGCGTGTGGCGGATAAGAGACGTGTGCCTGGTCCGGACCTGAATGTGGGTGATCTGGTGTGGTTATCTACAAAGAATATCAAACTGAAGGTTCCCTCCTGGAAGTTGGGTCCTAAGTTTATTGGGCCTTACAAGATCTTGTCCGTCATTAATCCCGTTGCCTTCCGTCTTGATCTTCCTCAGACTTGGAAGATCCATAATGTTTTTCACAGGTCCCTATAAACCGTATGTCCAACCCACTGTACCCTCCTCTTTGCCTCCTCCTCCGATTGTTGTTGATGGTAATCTTGAATTTCAGGTCTCTAGGATTGTGGATTCTCGCATTATCCGCGGTTCTCTCCAGTACCTCGTTCATTGGGAGGGTTATGGTCCTGAGGAGAGGATGTGGGTCCCAGTGGCGGACATTAAGGCCACTCGTCTCATCAGGGCTTTCCATAGGTCCCATCCTGAGAAGGTGGGCTCTGAGTGTCCGGAGTCCACCCGTAGAGGGAGGAGTACTGTCACCGCCAGCTCTCTGACAAGGTCTGGCAGACGTTCTTCTGTACCTCTTGCATGATGTTCTTTGCTTTGGTTTCACTTTGTCATCTCCTTTCCTTCTCCCAGCTGTCACCTATTTACACTAATTGCCTCCCTTTATATTCCCTCCCATACTGCCTCACTTTGCGGTTTATACTACTTCCTGGATTGAAGTTTTCACTGCTGGAGTCTTCTGCTGCTGCTTGTTCAGATAAGTCCTTTCATGTATTGTGTTTCCTCTCTGGCTTGATTCTAGGTGACCCTGACTCCCTCCGTATTAAGTGCAGGGAGCCGGTGGTCATGTCCCCTCACTATTATAGGGTTTTCAGGTGTCACACAGTCTAAGTACGAGGGCATGCAATCGTCTACCTCTGGGACCCTTGTATGTGCTTAGCAGTCAGGGTGAGCTCTTAGGGTTTTAGAGGGGTCACCTTTATGCTCCTTAGTTTGGGATCAAGCCAGTCGGATGTTTATCCATAACTTTCAACTATCTGCAACATCATCCGTGACACCATGCAAGGGTCTCAATGGTAGACAATTGCATGCCCACGTACCTAAGACTGTGCGACACCTGAAAACCCTATAATAGTGAGGGGACACGACCACTGGCTCCCTGCACTTAATACGGACAGTCAGGGTCACCTAGAATCAAGCCAGCAAGGAAACACAATACATGAAAAGACTTATCTGAGTAAACAGCAGCAGCAGACTCCAGCAGTGAACACTTCATCCAGGGAGTAGTATAAACCGCAAAGTGAGGCAGTATGGGAGGGAATATAAAGGAACACGATTAGTCTAAATAGGTGACACCTGGGAGAAGGAAAGGAGATGACAAAGTGAAACCAAAACAAAGAACATCATGCAAGAGGTAGAGAAGGACGTCTGCCAGACCTTCTCACAGAACTGGAGGTGACAACACAACACTATGTGTGGAGAAAAAGAGGCACAGCACTCCAACATCAAAACCTTATCCCAACTGTGAAGTATGGTGGTGGGGGCCTCATGGTTTGGGGCTGCATTGCTGCATCAGGGCCTGGACAGATTGCTATTGTCGAAGGAAAAATGAATTCCCAAGTTTATCAAGACATTTTGCAGGAGAACTTAAGGCCATCTGTCCACCAGCTGAAGCTCAACAGAAGATGGGTGTTGCAACAGGACAACGACCCAAAGCATAGAAGTAAATCAACAACAGAATGGCTTAAACAGAAGAAAATACGCCTTCTGGAGTGGCCCAGTCAGAGTCCTGACCTCAACCCGATTGAGATGCTGTGGCATGACATCAAGAAATCGATTCACACCAGACATCCCAAGAATATTGCTGAACTGGAACAGTTCTGTAAAGAGGAATGGTCAAGAATTACTCCTGACCGTTGTGCACGTCTGATCTGCAACTGCAGGAAACATTTGGTTGAAGTTATTGCTGCCAAAGGAGGTTCAACCAGTTATTAACCGCCTCCGGACCACCTAATGCACGGATGCGTCCTGGAGGCGGTCAATTCATTCCTCCTGGACGCATCCGTGCGTCATCTGGCGAGACGCGAGATTTCCTGTGAACGCGCGCACACAGGCTCGCGCGTTCACAGGATCGGAAGGTAAGCGAGTGAATCTGCAGCCTGCCAGCGGCGATCATTCGCTGGCAGGCTGTAGATGCGATTTTTTTAACCCCTAACAGGTATATTAGACGCTGTTTTGATAACAGCGTCTAATATACCTGCTACCTGGTCCTCTGGTGGTCCCTTTTGCTTGGATCGACCACCAGAGGACACAGGCAGCTCTGTATAAGTAGCACCAAGCACCACACTACACTACCCCCCCCCCCCCCGTCACTTATTAACCCCTTATGAACCCCTGATCACCCCATATAGACTCCCTGATCACCCCCCTGCCATTGATCACCCCCCTGTCATTGATCACCCCCCTGTAAGGCTCCATTTAGAGGTCCATATTTTTTTTTACGGATCCACGGATACATGGATCGGATCCGCAAAACACATACGGACGTCTGAATGGAGCCTTACAGGGGGGTGATCAATGACAGGGGGGTGATCAGGGAGTCTATATGGGGTGATCACCCCCCTGTAAGGCTCCATTCAGACGTCCGTATGTGTTTTACGGATCCACGCATCCATGGATCTGATCCGCAAAACACATACGGACGTCTGAATGGAGCCTTACAGGGGGGTGATCAATGACAGGGGGGTGATCACCCCATATACACTCCATGATCACCCCCCTGTCATTGATCACCCCCCTGTAAGGCTCCATTCAGACATCCGTATGTGTTTTGCGGATCCACGCATCCATGGATCAGATCCGCAAAACACATACGGACGTCTGATTGGAGCCTTACAGGGGGGTGATCAATGACAGGGGGGTGATCACCCCATATAGACTCCCTGATCACCCCCCTGTCATTGATCACCCCCCTGTCATTGATTACCCCCCTGTAAGGCTCCATTCAGACGTCCGTATGTGTTTTGCGGATCCACGCATCCATGGATCGGATCTGCAAAACACATACGGACGTCTGAATGGAGCCTTACAGGGGGGAGATCAATGACAGGGGGGTGATCACCCCATATAGACTCCCTGATCACCCCCCTGTCATTGATCACCCCCCTGTCATTGATCACCCCCTGTAAGGCTCCATTCAGACGTCCGTATGTGTTTTGCGGATCCACGCATCCATGGATCGGATCCGCAAAACACATACGGACGACTGAATGGAGCCTTACAGGGGGGTGATTAATGACAGGGTGGTGATCACCCCATATAGACTCCCTGATCACCCCCCTGTCATTAATCACACACCTGTAAGGCTCCATTCAGACATTTTTTTGGCACAAGTTAGCGGAAATTGATTTATTTTATTTTATTTTTTGTTTTTGTTTTTTCTTACAAAGTCTCATATTCCACTAACTTGTGTCAAAAAATAAAATCTCACATGAACTCACCATACCCCTCACGGAATCCGTAAAAATGTTGACATTTATATTCCAGACTTCTTCTCACGCTTTAGGGCCCCTAAAATGCCAGGGCAGTATAAATACCCCACATGTGACCCCATTTTGGAAAGAAGACACCCCAAGGTATTCCGTGAGGGGCATATTGAGTCCATTAAAGATTGAAATTTTTGTCCCAAGTTAGAGGAAAGGGAGACTTTGTGAGAAAAAAAAATAAAAAATTAATTTCCGCTAACTTGTGCCCAAATTTTTTTTTTTATATGAACTCGCCATGCCCCTCATTGAATACCTTGGGGTGTCTTCTTTCCAAAATAGGGTCACATGTGGGGTATTTATACTGCCCTGGCATTTTAGGGGCCCTAAAGCGTGAGAAGAAGTCTGGGATCCAAATGTCTAAAAATGCCCTCCTAAAAGGAATTTGGGCCCCTTTGCGCATCTAGGCTGCAAAAAAGTGTCACACATCTGGTATCGCTGTACTCAGGAGAAGTTGGGCAATGTGCTTTGGGGTGTCATTTTACATATACCCATGCTGGGTGAGATAAATATCTTGGTCAAATGCCTACTTTGTATAAAAAAATGGGAAAAGTTGTCTTTTGCCGAGATATTTCTCTCACCCAGCATGGGTATATGTAAAATGACACCCCAAAACACATTGCCTAGAATTCCTAGAATTTTTTATTTTTTGTCACAAGTTAGCGGAAAATGATGATTTTTTATAATTTTTTTTTTCTTACAAAGTCTCATATTCCCCTAACTTGTGACAAAAAAGAAACTTTTCCCATTTTTTTTTATACAAAATTGGCATTTGACCAAGATATTTATCTCACCCAGCATGGTTACATGTAAAATGACACCCCAAAACACATTCCCCAACTTCTCCTGAGTACGGCGATACCACATGTGTGACACTTTTTTGCAGCCTAGGTGGGCAAAGGGGCCCACATTCCAAAGAGCACCTTTCGGATTTCACCGGCTATTTTTTACAGATTTTGATTTCAAACTACTTCGCACGCATTTGGGCCCCTAAAATACCAGGGCAGTATAACTACCCCACAAGTGACCCCATTTTGGAAAGAAGACACCCCAAGGTATTTCATGATGGGCATAGTGAGTTCATGGAAGTTTTTATTTTTTGTCACAAGTTAGTGGAATATGAGACTTTGTAAGGAAAAAAATTAAATACAAAAATTCATCATTTTCCGCTAACTTGTGACAAAAAATAAAAAGTTCTATGAACTCACTATGCCCATCAGCGAATACCTTAGGGTGTCTACTTTCCGAAATGGGGTCATTTGTGGGGTGTTTGTACTGTCTGGGCATTGTAGAACCTCAGGAAACATGACAGGTGCTCAGAAAGTCAGAGCTGCTTCAAAAAGCAGAAATTCACATTTTTGTACCATAGTTTGTAAACGCTATAACTTTTACCCAAACCATTTTTTTTTTACCCAAACATTTTTTTTTATCAAAGACATGTAGAACAATAAATTTAGAGAAAAATTTATATATGGATGTTGTTTTTTTTGTTTTTTTTTACAACTGAAAGTGAAAAAGTTTATTAAATTAAATTTCGATTAATAACAAAAAAAGTAAAAATGTCAGCAGCAATGAAATACCACCAAATGAAAGCTCTATTAGTGAGAAGAAAAGTAGGTACAATTTATTTGGGTGGTAAGTTGCATGACCCAGCAATAAACGGTGAAAGTAGTGTAGTGCAGAAGTGTAAAAAGTGGCCTGGTCATTAAGGGTGTTTAAGCTAGGGGGGCTGAGGTGGCTAAATCCAAGGGTTCACATACTTTTTCCACCTGCACTGTGAATATTTACATGGTGTGTTCAATAAAAACATGGTAACATTTAATTCTTTGTGTGTTATTAGTTTAAGCAGACTGTGATTGTCTATTGTTGTGACTTAGATGAAGATCACAATTTATGACCAATTTGTGCAGAAATCCATATCATTCCAAAGGGTTCACATACTTTTTCTTGCAACTGCAGACAGATAGATAGATAGATAGATAGATAGATAGATAGATAGATAGATAGATATAGAAAGATGGAGACAGATAGAGACATAGATAGTGACATAGATTTGTATGAAGTAATGGATTATCGATTACAGAATACAAAGATTGGTATTTTCCAATGCAGTTCTGCCACCTGCAGGCCTGAATTGGAATATACCAGTAATAGGCCTAGAAGCCTATTACAGGCTCTGGTCTATTACTTCAATGGAACGCCTTCCCCGATCTCAGTCAGGGGGAGGCGTTTCTGACCTGCCTCCACCACAGCATCTGAGGGGGTTGAATGTCTGTGAATGGCATTACCGCATCATAGACGTTAGCTCTGGGTGTCTGCTGTGTCAAAGAGCAGGCACCAAGCAGCTATGGTGCTAGCTCGACATCCCCTTCACATTTACGGTGGGTGCCAGAAATGGGTTAAGAGAGTATATGATCGAATATGAAAGAATTTGTACATGAAGCTCTGATGCTTCCTGCATGTTAATACTTGGTATTACCAATGACATTGTGTCGTTAATCGCCTGAACGATTATTTACTCGTATAAATGAGCCCTAAGACTCCTACATTAAAGGAACTATTTTTATTATTATCTATTGCGTTGTCTTCTCTTCTTCCGGTTATCCAGTGGGTTAGGTCACACAGGACAATACAGGGAGCATTATACTACAGAAGGCATTATGATACAAGGGGCAATACAGATGACATTATAATACGGGGCGGGGGGGGGGGAATTATTATACAGGGACACCAAAGTGGGCATTACAATACAGAGGGCACTACAGGGGGGAATTATACATACAGGCACTATAGATGGCACTTTATAAGTATTGGAACTACAGGGGGCACTATAATACAGGGGGTCAATATAACTATAAATATTGTGTCTACTACAGAGAGCTTTATAAATCTGCAGTGGGGCTCAGCCTTTTCTCGTTGCACCCCTGGAGAGATAGAAGATAGATGTACATACACATGTTCATATCTTTCTCGAGTTGCGGATAATCCAGGATTTCACATAAATTAAGAGCACTGTCAATTATTGTTTTTGCTCCTTGTATCTCTGTTTCTCTCTGAACTTCTCGCTCTCTGACATGATTTGCTCTCGGTATCTGGTCCTCTTGCTGCTCCCTATGGCCTCCTGTGTACACTGCTCGAGGCGCTCTTGTCCTTTGTAATTGGTTCACCCAGTATTATGGACAGGCTGTGGTTGAACTTGATAAGACGTCTTCCCATCACATCCTCAACCAGCCACATGCCCAGGAGCGAGATAACCAACACGGAGGGTCTGCTGACATGTGGCGACTTATTACAGAGGAGTCAAGAAGCTCGGGCCCCACAAGCCACGAGGAGGATTCATAATACAACACAATGTTACATTGATGCAAGAAAGAGACATATTGTAAGCGTGGAGAACGGTGTGAAGACGACTGGAATAAGAGTGGCCCCCGAAATCCCTTAGAGAATCCGTATGATATTCCAGGAAGATTGTAATGTAGGTCACCGCCGTGATTAATACGACCAGTCAGTTGGTATTTTACAGGAAGATTTTATAAGCTAGAGCCGCCGTGTCTACAGCAGCCACGTGAAAAATGGAAAGGTTAGGAGATGAGCCTTTAACAATGTGTTCCGTCTGCACAGCACTGCGAACAATGAATGTGAAAATGATCTCGGGTGAAATATTGGAATATTTTGTGATATTTTTGCAGCCGTCATAAATGATTGAAAAATATAATATAGTGGAAGAAGTCACAAGTCCACCCAGCTCAGCCTGTTCTCCTACCATGTTGATCCAGAAGAAGCAGAAGACAAATTTCCACATCAGTCCTTCAGAATAGATCAACCATGTCCATGGATCTCCATGGATCCAGCACGCCGCACTTGTAATATTATACCTCCCCAAAATGGCTACCGGTTTCACAGGCATAATATTTAGTAGCTTTTAGGCCTCATGCACACAACCGTTTTTTTTGCGGTCCGCAAAACGGATTTCCGTTGTTCCGTGATCCGTGACCGTTTTTTCTTCCGTGGGTCTTCCTTAATTTTTGGAGGATCCACGGACATGAAAAGTGAAAAAAAAAAACGAAGTCAAGTTTGCATTGAAAATGATAGGAAAAACGGACACGGATCACGGACGCAGATGACTATCTTGTGTGCATCCGTGATTTTTCACGGACCCATTGACTTGAATGGGTCCGTGAACCGTTGTCCGTGAAAAAAATAGGACAGGTCTTATTTTTTTCACGGACTGGAAAAACGGATCACGGACGCGGAAGCCAAACTGTGCATTTTGCGATTTTTCCACGGACCCATTGAAAGTCAATGGGTCCGCGAAAAAAAACGGAACAACGGCCGCGGATGCACACAACGGTCGTGTGCATGAGGCCTCAGACACATAAAATCTTATCTGTATAACAGTGCAGTTATACACTGCGTGCAGAATTATTAGGCAAATGAGTATTTTGACCACATCATCCTCTTTATGCATGTTGTCTTACTCCAAGCTGTATAGGCTCGAAAGCCTACTACCAATTAAGCATATTAGGTGATGTGCATCTCTGTAATGAGAAGGGGTGTGGTCTAATGACATCAACACCCTATATCAGGTGTGCATAATTATTAGGCAACTTCCTTTCCTTTGGCAAAATGGGTCAAAAGAAGGACTTGACAGGCTCAGAAAAGTCAAAAATAGTGAGATATCTTGCAGAGGGATGCAGCACTCTTAAAATTGCAAAGCTTCTGAAGCGTGATCATCGAACAATCAAGCGTTTCATTCAAAATAGTCAACAGGGTCGCAAGAAGCGTGTGGAAAAACCAAGGCGCAAAATAACTGCCCATGAACTGAGAAAAGTCAAGCGTGCAGCTGCCAAGATGCCACTTGCCACCAGTTTGGCCATATTTCAGAGCTGCAACATCACTGGAGTGCCCAAAAGCACAAGGTGTGCAATACTCAGAGACATGGACAAGGTAAGAAAGGCTGAAAGACGACCACCACTGAACAAGACACACAAGCTGAAACGTCAAAACTGGGCCAAGAAATATCTCAAGACTGATTTTTCTAAGGTTTTATGGACTGATGAAATGAGAGTGAGTCTTGATGGGCCAGATGGATGGGCCCGTGGCTGGATTGGTAAAGGGCAGAGAGCTCCAGTCCGACTCAGACGCCAGCAAGGTGGAGGTGGAGTACTGGTTTGGGCTGGTATCATCAAAGATGAGCTTGTGGGGCCTTTTCGGGTTGAGGATGGAGTCAAGCTCAACTCCCAGTCCTACTGCTAGTTTCTGGAAGACACCTTCTTCAAGCAGTGGTACAGGAAGAAGTCTGCATCCTTCAAGAAAAACATGATTTTCATGCAGGACAATGCTCCATCACACGCGTCCAAGTACTTCACATCGTGGCTGGCAAGAAAGGGTATAAAAGAAGAAAATCTAATGATATGGCCTCCTTGTTCACCTGATCTGAACCCCATTGAGAACCTGTGGTCCATCATCAAATGTGAGATTTACAAGGAGGGAAAACAGTACACCTCTCTGAACAGTGTCTGGGAGGCTGTGGTTGCTGCTGCACACAATGTTGATGGTGAACAGATCAAAACACTGACAGAATCCATGGATGGCAGGCTTTTGAGTGTCCTTGCAAAGAAAGGTGGCTATATTGGTCACTGATTTGTTTTTGTTTTGTTTTTGAATGTCAGAAATGTATATTTGTGAATGTTGAGATGTTATATTGGTTGCACTGGTAAAAATAGTTAATTGAAATGGGTATATATTTGTTTTTTGTTAAGTTGCCTAATAATTATGCACAGTAATAGTCACCTGCACACACAGATATCCCCCTAAAATAGCTAAAACTAAAAACAAACTAAAAACTACTTCCAAAAATATTCAGCTTTGATATTAATGAGTTTTTTGGGTTCATTGAGAACATGGTTGTTGTTCAATAATAAAATTAATCCTCAAAAATACAACTTGCCTAATAATTCTGCACTCCCTGTATAATGTAGCGGTAAGGCGATATTCACACTACAGTGAAAAAATGGTAATGAAAAAACCGACTCACTGTCAGTTTTTCATGGCAATTTTGCATCAGTGTCTGCATCCATTTTCTCTCTCTCTTTATCCGTTTTTAATGGACGTTTTGCGGACATTAACCCCATGCCATTTTTTTTTGCAAATCTGACATGTGTCACTCTATGTGGTGATAACTTTAAAGCGCTTTTACTTATCCACGCCATTCTGAGATAGTTTTCTCGTCACATATTGTACTTTATGACAGTGGTAAATTTGAGTAAAAATATTTCATTTAGAATTTTCAAAATTTCTATTTCTCTGCTTTTAAAACAGATGGTGATACCTCCTAAAATAGTTATTACTTTATATTTCCCTATATGTCTACTTCATGTTTGGATTATTTTGTAAATTACATTTTCTTTTTTTGGAGACGTTAGAAGGCTTAGAAGTTTAAAAGCAAATCTTGAAATTTTTCCGAAAATTTCCAAAACCCACTTTTTCAGGACCAGCTCAGGTCTGAAGTCACTTTGTGAGGCTTACATAATAGAAACCATCCATAAATGGCCCCATTTTAGAAACTACTAAACTTCAAAACGGATTTTACAAACTTTCTTAACCCTTTAGGTGTTCCAAGAATTAAGGAAAAATGTAGATGAAATTTCAGAATTTCCCTTTTTTGGCAGATTTTCCATTTGAATAAAAAAAAATCTGCTAACAAAGCAAGGGTTAACAGCTAAACAAAACTGAATATTTATTGCCCTGATTCTGTAGTTTACAGAAACACCCAATATGTGGTCGTAAACTGCTGTACGGGCACACGGCAGGGCGCAGAAGGAAAGGAGCGCATATGGTTTTTGAAGGGCAAATTTCACTGGGATCATTTTTAGCTGCCATGTCACATTTGAAGACCCCCTGATGCACCCCTATAGTAGAAACTCCCAATAAATAACCCCATTTTGAAAACTATGGGATAAGGTGGCAGTTTTGGTGGTACTATTTTAGGGTTCATAGGATTTTTGGTTGCTTTATATTATACTTTTTGTGAGACAAGGTAACAAAAAATAGCTGTTTTGGCACCGTTTTTATTTTTTGTTATTTACAATGTACATCTGACAGGTTAGGTTAGATCATGTGGTATTTTTATAGACCAGGTTGTTATGGACGCGACAATACCAAATACTGACCGCGGCAGTGTGAGGGTTAATGGCCGGCATCGGTGTTTTCACTGATGCCGTTGCATACAGCAGGGGTCCGGCTATCAGTGACTGCCGAACCCCTGCCGCTGATCAGGGGGGGCACAGCTCCTGCACCTGCCCGATCAGCCTGCCGTACATGTACGGCGCTGGTCCTTAAGGGGTTAACAAGGATGTAGTTCATTAGCTTTTTTTTAACAAACACAACCCCTGCAGAGCACTCAGTATACCTAATGTCCCCCAACAGTGCCCTCTGGGCATCAAATGCTCCCCTTAGTGCCCCCCAGTATGAATAATATCCCTCAGTGGCCTCAGTATATATAATGCTCCTCTTAGTGTCCCCAGTATAGTTAATGACAATCTTAGTGGCCCCCAGTATATATAATGCTCCTCTTTGTGGTCCCCAGCATAGTTAACACTCCTCTTAGTGGCCCCAGTATATATAATGCTCTTCTTAGTGGCCCCCACTAAGAATGGGAATGGTTGGTGATATTAACTTCCTGTTTGTGGCACATTAGTATATGTGAGGGGGGAAACTTTTCAAGATGGGTAATGACCATGGCGACCATTTTGAAGTCGGCCATTTTGAATCCAACTTTTGTTTTTTCAATAGGAAGAGGGTCATGTGACACATCAAACTTATTGGGAATTTCACACGAAAAACAATGGTGTGCTTGGTTTTAACGTAACTTTATTCTTTCATGAGTTATTTACAAGTTTCTCTTTGTTTACAGCCATTGACATGTCGCCGAGGTTAACACGTGAGGAGCGGATAGAAATTGTGTTGATGTCTGGTGAACGCAGTAACCGGGTCATTGCAGCAGATTTCAATGCAGGACACCCTACGAGACCACCCATCTCCCATGCTACAGTTAGCAAACTGCTTGCTAAGTTTCGTGAAACTGGTTCAGTGTTGGATTTGCCAAAATGTGGACGCATGAAATCTGTCTCTAATGAAGAAACATCAGTGGCTGTCCTAGCTTCATTCAGCAAGAGCCCACAGCGTAGCACTCGCCGCATGTCACTGGAGAGTGGCATTAGTCGAACATCCCTTCGGCGGATATTAGCTACTCACAAATGGCACCCTTACAAACTCCAGCTACTGCAGCATCTCAACCAGGATGACCCAGATCGGCGCACCGAATTTGCAGAATGGGCAAAACAAAAATTGGAACAGGACCCTCAGTTTACGCAGAAGATTTTGTTCAGTGATGAGGCAAACTTTTATGTGAATTGTGAAGTTAACAAACAAAACCACCGCTATTGGTCTGACACTAACCCACATTGGATAGATCCCTCCAAGACTGTTGGAACAAAAAAAATGATAGTATAGTGTGGTATATGGGGTACAAAGATAGTGGGGCCATTCTTCATCAATGGAAACCTCAAGGCCACTGGATATGCGAAATTGCTACATGATGATGTGTTTCCCTCTTTATGCACTGAAGCTGGCACGTTCCCCGAGTTTTTCCAGCAAGATGGTGCACCACCACATTATGGGTGTCAGGTCTGAGCATTCCTAGATGAACAGTTTCCTGGAAAGTGGATTGGTCGTCGTGGGCCAGTTGAATGTCCCCCAAGGTCTCCCGATCTGACCCCTTTAGACTTTTATCTTTGGGGTCATCTGAAGGCAATTGTCTATGCTGTGAAGATACGAGATGTGCAGCACCTGAAACTACGGATACTGGAAGCCTGTGCTAGCATTTCTCCTGTGGTGTTGCTATCAGTGTGTGAAGAGTGGGAGAAGAGGGTTGCATTAACAATCCAACACAATGAGCAGCACATTGAACACATTTTATAAGTGGTCAGAAACTTGTAAATAACTCATGAAAGAATAAAGTTACGTTAAAACCAAGAACACTATTGTTTTTCTTGTGAAATTCCCAATAAGTTTGATGTGTCACATGACCCTCTTCCTATTGAAAAAACAAAAGTTGGATTCAAAATGGCCAACTTCAAAATGGCCGCTATGGTCACCACCCATCTTGAAATGTTCCCCCCCTCACATATACTAATGTGTCACAAACAGGAAGTTAATATCACCAACCATTCCCATTTTATTAAGGTCTATCCATATAAATGGCCCACCCTGTACATTGCTCCTCTTAGTAGCCTGCAGTATGGTTAATGTTCCTCGTAGTGGCACCAGTATATATACTTCTTCTCTTAGTGGCCTGCAGAATAGTTAATGCTCTTCTTAGTGGCCCATACTATAGTGCCAACCCCCCCCCTGCAGAATAGTTAATACTCACTTCATCCTCTTGCACGTGCTGGAGCACACACTCCTCACTGGGGACAACAGGACCCAGCACGATCATGTGACGTCATCACACTGGGAGTGTCGGGTCCTGCTGCCTCTAATAAGAAGCTAATGTCCCTGCACATGCAACTGGATGAGATATTATTTTTATTTTAACCCCTAAAAGGCCCTTTTGTCACAGTGTGCCCTTTTTTAACACCGGTTAGACAGGTGCACTCTTGTGTAAACGGCCTCTAAAACTGGTCCCATTTATTTGTGAAAATTATCAAAAATAGGACATGTCATATTTTCTCATCACCGCTATTCAAAGACCATGTGAACAGCCCCATGGTCTTCAGTTAGTTCTAAAAATGGCTTTGTGACCGCCGTTACTTTAATGCCCATCACATGGCCAATGTGTGAAAGTAGTTTGAACCTGATACCTGCCGTACAGAGGGTCTGGGGTTCAATTCCCAAAAGAGACCTGTAGTCATTTGGTTAGTAAAGGTTATGACAGAAAAATGGACCTGTTACTTTTATGCTTTTCTTCCATAATCAAAATGTACATTTTTTTTTCTATCATAACCTGTAAAATAATGTGTGTCGGGAGAGAAGCCTCACTTGTGTTCTTTATAGGGTGATTCGTTTGTTACAATGTATTGTGTCCGACTAGTGATATAGATGTAGCGCCCTGGAGCAAGGGTATTTTGGACTACTGACGCTTGTGGGCATTTACCCTTATTGCTACTATGCAAAGCCATCAACTCATTACTTTATTGAACTTTAAAGGGTTAACTTGCACTGTGACTTTTGCTGTTTCGTGTTACTGAACTGCGTTTTATATGTTTATTATAGTATATCCTGTTCATTCGCATTGTTATTATGTTTATATAGCTGCACTGCACTGGAATAAGGGTTAATGCAGCTAAGGCTACTTTCACACTGGCGTTTTTGCTGGATCCGTCATGGATCAGCAAAAACGCTTCCGTTACTGATAATACAACCATCTGTATCTGGTTGTATTATCTTTAACATTGCCAAGACGGATCCGTCATGAACTCCATTGATCCGTTTTCTATTGTGTAAGAGAAAACGGATCTGTCCCCATTAATTTACATTGTGTGCCAGGGCGGATCCATCTTGCTCCGCATCTCATGACGGACAGGAAAACGCTGCTTGCAGCGTTATTCTGTCTGCGGTGGGGACGCAACCAAACGGAACGGGATGCATTTTGGTGCATTCTGTTTTGTTCAGTTCAGTTTTGTCCCCATTGACAATGAATAGGTACAAAACGGAAACGTTTTCCCCCTGCTATTGAGATCCTAAGACGGATCTCAATAGCGGAAAGCGCAAATGTGAAAGTAGCCTAATACTGAGAGATTTTATGACGTTCTACACACTGATCTTCTGACTGTCTGGTTTAGCGTTGTTGTTTATGTTTGGAAAAGCTACTTAGTCATTACCATAGGCTTGCATTGAACTCTATACAAGTCTATGACAGAAATTGCAAAACAATGCTTCTGTTTAGGCTGTATTTCTCAACTCCTCCCACTAGAAGGTTCTAATTGAGTTAGAAATTATATATAAAGAGAGCCTTCAGAGCCTCTAGATATCTGAAGATAGGTACCAGTGTTTAATAGGAGAGACTCTGCATGAGTTACAAGAAGAAGACACTGAGATGGGGATGCTGAGCCACAGATGCTGGGTCACCAGCCCTGTGATCAGGGAGCCAGCCAAACGACCGAGCTGCAGACCCTGGGCCACCATCCTATGGCCAGGGCTGAGAGAGAGAGTGCTCAAGCCTTTCCTCAGCACAAAACCTTCTTCTGCCAGGGAAGAGACTGGAGAAACCAACTCAGTCCAGTAAAGAAGCACACTGGTTCACTGCAGACCCTGACTCTCTGAACTTTTTTCTCTTTGGGGTGCACCGTGCCTTACCATCACTTCTGGAGAGCAGCAACACACGATGATACCTCAACAGTGTCTGGGGGCCCCAGCGTAGTGTTGGGGGCCACCAGATATAGATTGTGATGAATCACATGATCTTATCTGACTTGGCAGCAGCCTCCTGGCACTAGTTGCTACAGTTTAGTCTACTCTCATCACCAGTAATGTCCCATTTAGAACAAATGAAAGAATATTTTGTAACTTTTTTTCTATAAAAAAAATCTCCAGGCTTTGGGTGTGGACTTGGGCATGTATTGGCTTATGTTCTACTAAAGCATATGAACCTATGGGGGAATCTCAGTTACACTAAAGCAACCACAGAGGATCTCTAAAGGCTAAAGGAAAAGTGGAGGTCACTGAGAAGACCTCGGTCAGGGTTGATGTTCCTCAACATTGAGCCCTAGATGTCACATAGTAGAGGCTATAGCTCCATCTGCCCGACTACTCCTTCCAGGGTTAACTTGGGTAACAGTTAACAGGATCCTTTGTCCAAGCATGTCTGCTAGAGCGTGGAAATTGGTAAGTGAACAGGCTGTATGAAACAAGCGCTTGTGAAACGGCCTCCAGTCTCTCTATTTTTCCCTGGAAAAGTTCAATCGAAATTATTAATATCCTACCCGCATGAGATCAGCAGGAATGTGTATCACATCAAGACTATGGGGTCAGAGCGGGAAGCACACAATGTCTCCCTTCACTTGTAGGTTGTAGTTCTCATAAAACAGAAGAAAGGAGGAAATCACAAAAGAAGAAGATGGTCTGATAGAAAAGGACGTGGAAATGCGGGTTCTGGGCGTGAGGAACTGAAATGGTTAATAAAGGGGGAATTTATCAAATTGGTGCAAAGTAATCACCAAGCATCAATCAACTGTTGTCTCACCCCCACTTTCTCATTGATTGTAAGCTCTTGTGAGCAGGGCCATCACTCCTAGTGTATCACATGCACAGGGTGAGTCAAAAGTCGCAGGACACCCTTTTATTTCAGAAATGAAAGGGGAAATGAAATATAAGAATACCCCAGCCAGTAAAAGGTGATTTGGCATATCTTTTAGTCTATGTCTGGGACACGGCCGCCATCTTGAAAGCTGCCATATTGGATCAAGGGCAAATTTTTCCAATGGTAAGGCGGTAATGCAGCCTATCAAAGAAAACCTATATTTTCTCAGAAATCGATTGCCTCAGTCAGGTTTACAATATCTCTTGTGGTTCAAAGGTCAACACAGAAAGTTCAAATGTCAAACTTCTGTATTCAGTACCAGAGACCACACATTGAACATTTCAAATAGATGCGCATCACAGGGAACATTCCCGGTTGTTGTTGCAACTTTCTTTGCTGATAACTTTTGAACCACAAGAGATATTGCAAATCTGATTGGGGCAATTGATCTCTGAGAAAATCATTTCAAATCTGATTGGGGCAATTGATCTCTGAGAAAATTTTGGTCTTCTTTGAAATGTTACATTACCCATTTTCCCATTGGAAAAATTTGATCCAATTTGCTTTCCAGATGGCGGCCATAATCCAGACTAAGCCTAATATACAGCAGGCCCCTCACCCATTACTTACTGGGTTATTCAGATATTTAATTTTCCCTTTCATTTCTGAAATAAAAGGGGGTCCTAAGACTTTTGACCCTGTATATTAGCCTGTAAGTTTGCGATGTCTTTTGATTTATACATGTACCCTCTGAATTGTAAAGCGCTGGGGGAGGATGCGATGCCTCATGGAGGCTGGAGCCCCTATGGCTCATAAATCAAACTCGAATGGTTTCCATGTACGATCACTAGGCTGGTTTCACACATAGGGGGAGATTTATCAAGCATTTTACGCCACTTTTGTAGCTTAACCCCTTCCTGACATTTTTGCATTTTCATTTTTTACTCCCTACCTTCCTGGAGCCATCATTTTTCTTTTTCATTTTTCAGTTCACATAGCCGTATGAGGGCTCGTTTTTTGCGATATCGTTTGCACTTTCCAATGGCACAATTTAATATTGCATATGATGTAGTGGGAAGCTGGAACAAAAAAAATCCAAATGGGGTGCAATTGGAAACAAAAATGCTAATCTGGGTGTGTCTTTTTTACAGGGTTTCCTATGCGGTAATACTGACCTGTGCCCCTTCATTCTCTGGGTCAGTACAATTATAATGATAGTTTTTCTTGTGTTTTAATACTGAGAAAAATGGGAAAACCTTGGAAAAAATGTATTTTTCTTTGCATCGCCATATTCTGACCCCATAACTTTTTTATATTTAAGAAGCTGTGGGAGGGCTGTTTTTCAGGGCCATATGCTTTTTTTATTGATATAATTGTAGAGTGTACATGTTTTTTTTAATCACATTTAATTTTTGGGGGAGGTGAAGCAATGAAAAAATACAAATATAAATCATATATACAAAAATAATAGATAATAAATAATATATAATAAAAATATAAATACGGTAAGTTTATATTTCAATAGAATGGGTGTTTTGGGATGCAGCTGTGCCTATGATCTTCATTTCTTTTTTCTATTGTTTATCGATTATTATTTTTATTATTGGGAAAGGGTTGAATTTTTATATATATTTTTTTCAAACTTTTTTTACTTTTACTTTCACTTACATTAAGTCCCCTTAGGGAACTTGAACATGCGATGTTGGATCCCTTCTCTCATTGACTGCAATCAGTTTCCATTGCAGTCTATGGAAGATTTGCTATGTTCCTATGGAGCCCGTGTAAAACATCCATGCGCCAGGTATGGTTTCCCCAAGCCGACTCGAGGCTGCCACAGCGAATGAATGGCTTCCCCGATCTCTGCGCGAGGGTGCCGCTCCAGTCCTGTGCTAAGCCGCTTCAGATTCTGTGATCACAATTGACCACGGCATTTTAGGGCTTAAATGTCTGTGATCGGCATTGTCGCCGATCATAGACATAAGCTCCGGGTGTCTGCTGTGTAAAACAATATCAATATCAGAATAGCAGGTGTCGGACAGTCGGGGCCAGAACTCCACAGCTCCGTCCACTGTGTAGTGGATGGAGCTGGTAACTGCAGCGCCTCTCCCATTGAGATGAATGGTAACCAGCTCCATCCACTACACAGGGGACTGAGGTGTAGTCCCAGCACCGACTTCCAGTGCTGATGCTACCACAAATCTGCTGATTGGCAGAGGAGATATTGATGGCCTATCTTAAGAATGGCCTATCAATGATAAAATCCTGGACAACCCCTTTAAGACTCAATGCAGACAGCACATGCATTACTCCTTATTATGGGTCTCTCCCTATTTTGCACGTGTGTATAATATTGTCCCATGAACACGCAGTGGATTTATGGATCTGACTAACAGCCCTGTTCATTAACTCTTGAATACCCACGTACAAATGTCTTTGATCAATATGATGCTTTTTTCACCGAGCTGCAATCGGCATTCACATAATCCACAATTACAGGGAGTGCAGAATTATTAGGCAAATGAGTATTTTGACCACATCATCCTCTTTATGCATGTTGTCTTACTCCAAGCTGTATAGGCTCGAAAGCCTACTACCAATTAAGCATATTAGGTGATGTGCATCTCTGTAATGAGAAGGGGTGTGGTCTAATGACATCAACACCCTATATTAGGTGTGCATAATTATTAGGCAACTTCCTTTCCTTTGGCAAAATGGGTCAAAAGAAGGACTTGACAGGCTCAGAAAAGTCAAAAATAGTGAGATATCTTGCAGAGGGATGCAGCACTCTTAAAATTGAAAAGCTTCTGAAGCGTGATCATCGAACAATCAAGCGTTTCATTCAAAATAGTCAACAGGGTCGCAAGAAGCGTGTGGAAAAACCAAGGCGCAAAATAACTGCCCATGAACTGAGAAAAGTCAAGCGTGCAGCTGCCAAGATGCCACTTGCCACCAGTTTGGCCATATTTCAGAGCTGCAACATCACTGGAGTGCCCAAAAGCACAAGGTGTGCAATACTCAGAGACAAGGCCAAGGTAAGAAAGGCTGAAAGACGACCACCACTGAACAAGACACACAAGCTGAAACGTCAAGACTGGGCCAAGAAATATCTCAAGACTGATTTTTCTAAGGTTTTATGGACTGATGAAATGAGAGTGAGTCTTGATGGGCCAGATGGATGGGCCCGTGGCTGGATTGGTAAAGGGCAGAGAGCTCCAGTCCGACTCAGACGCCAGCAAGGTGGAGGGGGAGTACTGGTTTGGGCTGGTATAATCAAAGATAAGCTTGTGGGGCCTTTTCGGGTTGAGGATGGAGTCAAGCTCAACTCCCAGTCCTACTGCCAGTTTCTGGAAGACACCTTCTTCAAGCAGTGGTACAGGAAGAAGTCTGCATCCTTCAAGAAAAACATGATTTTCATGCAGGACAATGCTCCATCACACGCGTCCAAGTACTCCACAGCGTGGCTGGCAAGAAAGGGTATAAAAGAAGAAAATCTAATGACATGGCCTCCTTGTTCACCTGATCTGAACCCCATTGAGAACCTGTGGTCCCTCATCAAATGTGAGATTTACAAGGAGGGAAAACAGTACACCTCTCTGAACAGTGTCTGGGAGGCTGTGGTTGCTGCTGCACGCAATGTTGATGGTGAACAGATCAAAACACTGACAGAATCCATGGATGGCAGGCTTTTGAGTGTCCTTGCAAAGAAAGGTGGCTATATTGGTCACTGATTTGTTTTTGTTTTGTTTTTGAATGTCAGAAATGTATATTTGTGAATGTTGAGATGTTATATTGGTTTCACTGGTAAAAATAAATAATTGAAATGGGTATATATTTGTTTTTTGTTAAGTTGCCTAATAATTATGCACAGTAATAGTCACCTGCACACACAGATATCCCCCTAAAATAGCTAAAACTAAAAACAAACTAAAAACTACTTCCAAAAATATTCAGCTTTGATATTAATGAGTTTTTTGGGTTCATTGAGAACATGGTTGTTGTTCAATAATAAAATTAATCCTCAAAAATACAACTTGCCTAATAATTCTGCACTCCCTGTAAAATGATAAACACGTGTCACCGCCAGTTCTGTGAGAAGGTCTGTTAGACGTTCTTCTCTACCTCTTGCATGACGTTCTTTGTTTTGGTTTCACTTTGTCATCTCCTTTCCTTCTCCCAGCTGTCACCTATTTACACAAATTGTCTCCCTTTATATTCCCTCCCATACTGCCTCACTTTGCGGTTTATACTTCTTCCTGGATGAGTTGTTCACTGCTGGAGGCTGCTACTGCTGAATCCTCAGATAAGTCTTTTTTCTTTATTTGTGTTTCCTTGCTGGCTTGATTCTAGGTGACCCTGACTCCATCCGTCTTAAATGCAGGGAGCCGGTGGTCGTGTCCCCTCAATATTATAGGGTTTTCAGGTGTCACACAGTATAAGGTACGTGGGCATGCAATCGTCTACCATAAAGACCTTTGCATGGGCATAGCAGTCAGGGAGAGCTCTAGGGGTTTTATAGGGCTCACCCATATGCTCCTTAGTTTGTGATCAAGCCAGTCGGATGTTTATTTATAAGTTCCAGCTTTCTGCAACACCATCCGTGACATTACGATGATAAGATCCATCACCTGCTTGTTGATGGTTTCCAAGTTGGAGATATTTTTTTTTTATTATGTTGAATAATTTAGTAACAAGGAAATTATAAATTTGTGAACATGGCAAAAAATAGTAAAGATGTATTATAATGATACTGGATGAGCTGACAACATAACCACATGACCAAAGTAGTCAGCTGTCATGTACCATGGCCAGAAAGTGGAAATCTATTTCTGTATTTGCATTGAATCCTTATCATCTTTTCCTGAATTCTTAAGACGCTCCATACGTTTAATGTCTCAGAACTTTCTTTATGGGGATTTTCTTCAGAACTGGAAAAAAATGTCGCAAGATTAGATGAATCTACAAAGATGTCAAAATTATTCCAGAGAGTAAAAGGTAGATAAAAGACGCCGGGAACACAGAGACCAGAGCCATACAGAGTCTCGAGTCACTAATGTAATGAATGAATAGGGGGACGATCATCAAAGTGCTGACTGATGTGTGGAGATGAGAGCCGAGGAGGAGGAGGCCGCGTGGTGATTTCTATAGGTGGCATTTCTTCAAGGGGAACCATCACCTCTCCTCATATATCACTACTTACATTCCTCATATTATAACAATTCTGGAGCATTTATTCTTATGACTCTATGTTGGCCGGTTCCTCTATTATTCCTATCAGAAGCTCATAAATGAATTACTAGCAGTCTGCAATAAAAGCCCAGCGGGGTGTTACCATTTGTGGGCGTGTCCCTACACACTCTCACACTATCCAAACAGTGCTCCCAGTGTGCAAGGAGGGACACACCCACAACTGGTAACACCCAGTCGGATCTTTATTGCAGACTGCTGGCAATTCCTTCATACTGTAAACTTCTAGGAGGAATAATAAAGTATTTACAAATGGTCCATAAGACCAATAATCGCCCTATTATTTCATGTGCCAATTACTAAAACATAACGTTTAATAAATCTATTATTAAAAGTATGCAAAAGAAAAATGAGAAATATTTAAAACTATCAGCTGTGTCGCATGGTTTTTATATATCTCATTATCACTATATGTAGCTTTTCCAGTACCGCCAGCTATTAGAGCAGGGAGCCGGTATCTGCGCGCTGATTGACGGCTCACTGCCGGCTATTCCTGCGCTGTAGAGCTTCTTATCTCATTCTACATACTCAGTGAATACCTATGTGCACACACTGTGTAAATACTCTCAAACACTGCCCCCCGACATGTTTCACCAGTTACTCTGAGGTCTTCAGGGGAATTGGGCAGAGTATGTTTGAAGGGGGCGGTGATGACTCTATAAACCCTCCGCTGATGACATCATTGGTTTGGCTAGTGAATCGCTAGTCTCAGTATTGCCATGTAGGCATTAGACTTCAACTAGACGGGCTCCAGCCTATCCCCTCCTCTTTTGACCTGGCTGTGACGCTACGCACGCCTCCTATTGCTTCTATGCGCTACTGCACATGAGCGCGGACTTAGTCTTCATATCGCCAGCATATGTCCTCTGCGCATGTCAGAGGACTTAGTCTCTCATCCCCATGGTTCGGCCGGACTCTCATCACATATTGTGGAACTTAGTCTCTTTTCCGTCTCTCAACTGTGTTCTTTGCGCATGTCCTAGCGCTTCATTTCCTACTAGTCTATTTTATGGAGAAGAGGGATTACTTGGATCTATTTTTTTCTCTATTTATTTTATTTAAGGTTCATTAAATTATTTTAGCTACTAGATATCCCCTTATTTAACCCCTTAAGGACTCAGTCCTATTTCACCTTAAGGACTTGGCCATTTTTTGCAAATCTGACCAGTGTCACTTTAAGTGCTGATAACTTTAAAACGCTTTGACTTATCCAGGCCGTTCTGAGACTTTTTTTTTTATCACATATTGTACTTCATGACACTGCTAAAATTCAGTCAAAAAAGAAAAATTTTTTGCATAAAAAAATACCATATTTACCAACATTTTTGAAAAATTTGCAAATTTTAAAGTTTCAGTTTCTCTACTTCTGTAATACATAGTAATACCCCCAAAAATTGTGATGACTTTACATTCCCCATATGTCTACTTCATGTTTTTAGCATTTTGGGAATGCTATTTTATTTTTTGGGGATGTTACAAGGCTTAGAAGTTTAGAAGCAAATCTTGAAATTTTTCAGAAATTTACAAAAACCAAATTTTTAGGGACCACTACAGCTCTGAAGTCACTTTGCGAGGCTTACATAATAGAAACCACCAAAAAATGACCCCATTCTATAAACTACACCCCTCAAGGTATTCAAAACTGATTTTACAAACTTTGTTAACCCTTTAGGTGTTGCGCAAGAGTTATTGGCAAATGGGGATGAAATTTGAGAATTTCATTTTTTTGCCTAATTTGGAAAAAAAACGATTTGATACATATGCAAATTAACCTGAGATGAGTCCTGTACGTGAGATGAGTCAGGGACAGGACTCATCTCAGGTTAATTTGCATATGTATCAAATCGGGTTTTCTGACACAATAAAAGCACACAGAGCTATGGGGACTGGATATTGCGGATGTGCTAGCGGCCATCTAGCAACCCATGTCCTCAGCTCTATACCCAAAATCCCGGTGACAGGTTCCCTTTAATAGCATTTGGCCGCATTTCTTCTTGATAGTATTCATCATATATGTTGCATCATGTTCATAAATTATTTAGGTTATTAAGATGATCATATTTCTTTCACCCTTGATTCTTAGATATAAATTAATCTCACTGTTAATACTGTCCTTCATTGATAATCTTCTCAAATTAATGATTTGGACCTTCTCACGGTGATTCTTGCAGCCTATCTTTCTTATATTATCTCTATTTTACATGATTCATATAATATTTGTAATTTTGTTATTATCATTATTACTCTTGATCATGATTGTTTGTAATCATGATCCTGTCGGAGAATTACTACAGCATTCTTATTACTTTTATCTCTTATTTTATTATTTTTAATCTTTTGATTCTTGATCCTAATTATTTGCCCTTTCCTATACAGATCATAAGAAAATATCCTGACATTATAGGGCGCTACATGGGAGAGACATTTTTAGGGGGGGAGGGGAAGGATTAATTGTTATTTAAGGTGATACCCCTACCATCAGTTATACTTATTCTTTCTCTTTAATCTGTAGTAGTATTTCCATCTGTATACCTCCTATTTTAGACACTAGAGTCGGAGGAATGACACATATGTGAATCCTTCATTAAGTCCCAACAGAGATCGGCTTTTAAGGCGATATATCTATTTTGTTTCTTCTTCTTGTAACTTTCTGTCAATGTCTCCTTGTCTACGACCCATTTTCATTTTCTTAATGCCCCAAAACTTCAGATTTTAGTATCGCCTCGATGTTTATCCTGAAAGTGTCTTGCAAGGGCTGTATCAGAGATTGTATTCATACAGTTCAGGCTACTTTCACATTAGCGTTTTTTTGCGGATCTGTCATGGATCTGCAAAAACACTTCCGTTACAATAATACAACCGCATGTATTCGTCATGAACGGATCCGGTTGTATTACGGATGGAGTAGAGTTAACACACTTGCTTTATGAGACGTGTTATCTAAACTAAATGCCTTAAGCAAACACCTGCAATTGCTTTTCAATGGCTTTTGTCTCAAGGTAATGCGATGAGTTAAGAAATTTGAGGTAAGAGTTTGTGTGTTAACCCTGCTACATCTGTACGTCTTCTATAGCCATGACGGATCCGTCATGAACACCATTGAAAAGTCAATGGAGGACGGATCCGTTTTCTATTGTGTCAGAGAAAACGGATCCGTCCCCATTGACTTACATTGTGTGCCAGGACGGATCCGTCTTGCTCCGGACAGAAAAGCGCAGCAGGTGTCCGCCTCCAGAGCGGAATGGAGACAGAACGGAGGCAAACGGATGCATTCTGAGCCTTTTCCATTCAGAATGCATTAGGGCAAAACTGATCCGTTTTGGACCGCGTGTGAGAGCCCTGAACGGATCTCACAAACGGAAAGCCAAAAAGCCAGTGTGAAAGTAGCCTTAAATGTTTTGAGATGCGTCTTCTCAATTGTTGCATGGTCTTTCCTATATAGAGCTTAGGACATCCACACTCAATAGCATAGATCACTCCTGTGGATTTACAATTATTGTACTCCTTAATCTGATACTTTTTTATTATCCACTGGATCGGTAAAATCTTTCTTGGGGACCATCTTGTTGCAGAATATACAGTCTTTACAGGGGTATGAGCCCCTCATAGATAGCCACGTGGTTTTCTGCTGTTTTCGATTCTGCTGATAGTGAATATGTACTAGACTTTCTTTAAGATTTTTGCCCCTTTTATATGCGATTGTTGGATTAGTGGAAATGACTTCTTTTAGATCATCAACATGTGCCATACGATGTATGTTCCAATACATCGTATTATTTTCTTATCTTCTCTTACTTGCTTTTGATTCTGTAATAAAGTGGTTCTTTCAATGTTTTTAGCTCTATTATATGCCTTGTGCAGGACCTTTTTAGGATAGCCTCTGGCTCTAAATCTTCCATACAAGAGCATACTGTCCTCCTCTAAACCTTCTTTAGTGGAGCAGTTTCTTCTTGCTCGTAGGTATTGGCCTATCGGAATACCTTTCTTCAAAGCTGGTGGATGATAGCTCTCCCAATGGAGAAGATTATTAGTTGAAGTGGCCTTCCTGTATACTTCTGGCTTGATACTCCCGTCAGGCTCAAGGGCAATCTTCAGGTCTAGGAAATTTAGATTTTTCTTATGTATTTCAGCAGTAAACTTAAAGATGACCTTTCACCCATTATTACAATGTGAACTAACTATACAGACATGGAGAGCGGCGCCCGGTGATCTCACTGCACTTACTATTATCCCCGGGCGCCGCTCCGTTCTCCCGCTATGCCCTCCGGTATTTTCGTTCACAAAGTTATGGTAGGCGGAGTCTGCCCTTGTTCTTCTGTAGCGCTGGCCAATCGCATTGCAGAGCTCACAGCCTGGGAGAAAAGAACCTCCCAGGCTGTGAGCACTGCGCTGCGATTGGCCAGCGCTAGAGCAGAACAAGGGCAGACTCCGCCTACCATAACTTAGTGACTGAAATCTCCGCCTTCTATAACTTAGTGAGCGGAGATACCGGAGGGCATAGCGGGAGAACGGAGCGGCGCCCGGGGATAATAGTAAGTGCAGTGAGATCCCCGGGCGCCGCTCTCCATGTCTGTATAGTTAGTTCACATTGTCATAATGGGTGAAAGGTCCTCTTTAAGACCTATCGTGTTCTTATAGAGTGTGTCCACAAACTGAAGAAAGTGTTTCTCAGTGCTTTCCCATAAAATCTAAATATCATCAATGTATCGTCTCCAAAATAATACGTGTTTGGTGAAATCAATGTGTTTGTCCGTGAAAACTAATAATCTCTCCTCCCACCGCCCTAAAAACAAATTAGCAAAACTCAGTGATCTGTAAATAATAATTACCATTAAAAATAAAGTAATTATGTGTAAGCAAAAATTGTAAACGTGACAAAATAAAATTCATTGTGTTTGTAATAATGTGTCCCCTTAGTGCTCAAAAATATTGGATTGCTTCTAATCCGAGATCGTGCTGAATGCTTGTGTACCACGCTTCTACATCAAGAGTGGCGGTCATAGTCGTTTCATTTACCTGTACACCCTGGAGCCTGACGAGGGTATGCTTAGTATCTTTCAAATAGGAAGATAACCCGGGCACAAATGGGGATATCAGCTGGTCTACATAGCTACTGATCCCCTCGCATAAACTCGGATTCCCTGACACAATTGGTCGTCCTGGGATGGGAATTCTTTTTTTGTGAACTTTCGGATGTCTTGGGTTATAAAGTATTTTATATTCTTCTTTTGTTATTAGCGTGGGACCCGCACCTATTACACAATGAGGGCATATCCTCTCGATATGACCCCATTGTCTGAGATGGGAATACCCCTTTAAATTGCTTATGTAATGCAAGTTTTCTAGCGAATAACTTTACATCTTTGACCCACGTAAAACAGTCAAAGTATGTTGCTGGTGTGAACGACTAGCCCTTTCGTATGAGGGTTTCATGTTCTGGTTTGAGAGTAATTTTGGATAGATTCATTATCTGCGTCTCCATATCTGTTGATCAGCAGCTATGTTCTCTGCCGATATCCCCACTTGTCTCTGTCCCGCAATTGAATTCCGGGCACTAAAAAATGCGTCATTGGTACTGTGGTGGCATTGGGTTGTAGTAAGCTGCGAGAATGAGAGGATGATGAACAGGAGGGCGGTGACTGTGACGGTAGCTGTTCGCCTTCTCCCTGCTGTACTCTCAATTCTCCTTGTTTTTTCAATTGATCTGACTGACACTTTGCATTGCTATTTAGATTGTTATTTGGATTATAAGTGTTTATAAGAGTTTATTTTTAGCTTTACGCTTTGTTCCGACTTTCTGATTGGATGCACTCCCCTCTTATTCCGATACTTCGGACTCTGATATTAGTATACTGGGTACGATTTCTTGTATAGTTATTTGGGAATCTAGTCCCTGTATTTTTTATGTAAATGCATCCTGTCTCAAAGTCCCTTTTATCTCTGTTAGGCCTCTTTCACACTTGCGTTGTCCGGATCCGTCGTGTACTCCACTTGCCGGAATTACACTCCGGATCCGGAAAAACGCAAGTGTACTGAAAGCATTTGAAGACGGAACCGTCTTCAAAATGCGTTCAGTGTTACTATGGCAGCCAGGACGCTATTAAAGTCCTGGTTGCCATAGTAGGAGCGGGGAGCGGGGGAGCAGTATACTTACAGTCCGTGCGGCTCCCGGGGCGCTCCAGAATGACGTCAGAGCGCCCCATGCGCATGGATGACGTGTCCAATGCGATCACATGATCCATGCGCTTGGGGCGCTCTGACGTCACTCTGGAGCGCCCGGGGAGCCGCACGGACAGTAAGTACACTGCTCCCCCGCTCCCCGCTACACTTTACCATGGCAAACAGGACTTTAGCGTCCCGGCAGCCATGGTAACCACTCTGAAAAAGCTAAATGTCGGCTCCGGCAATGCGCCAAAACGACGTTTAGCTTAAGGCCGGATCCGGATCAATGCCTTTCAATGGGCATTAATTCCGGATCCGGCCTTGCAGCAAGTCTTCAGGATTTTTGGCCGGAGCAAAAAGCGCAGCATGCTGCGGTATTTTCTCCGGCCAAAAAATGTTCCGTTCCGAAAATGAAGACATCCTGATGCATCCTGAACGGATTACTCTCCATTCAGAATGCATTAGGATAATCCTGATCAGGATTCTTCCGGCATAGAGCCCCGACGACGGAACTCTATGCCGGAAGACAAGAACGCAGGTGTGAAAGAGCCCTTAGGCTACTTTCACACTAGCGTTTTTGCTGGATCTGGCAGGGTTCAGCAAAAACGCTTCCGTTACTGATAATACAACCGTCTGCATCCGTTATGAACCGATCCAGTTGTATTATCTGTAACATTGCCAAGACAAATCCGTCATGAACTCCATTGAAAGTCAATGTGGGACAGATCCGTTTTCTATTGTGGCAGAGAAAACGGATCCATCCCCATTGACTTACATTGGGGGTCATGACGGATCCGTCTTGCTTCGCATACCAGGACGGAAAGCAAAATACAACATGTTGCGGTATGGGAACGCAACTAAACGGAACGGAATGCATTTTGGAGCATTCCGTTGTGTTCAATTCAGTTTCGTCCCCATTGTCAATGAAACGTTTTTTTCCGGTATTGAGCCCCTATGACAGATCTCAATACAGGAAAACCTAAACGCTAGTGTGAAAGTAGCCTTATATTTGCGATGCTTTCTCTCTCTGATTTCACTTTGTAGATTTTCTATATTTTTCTAGAGTTTGCTTTTAAGGCTTCCGAACTCTGTTTAAGTGCGAAATCTCTGTATGTCGTTAATCTCTTTTTCTAGCTGCGTAGAGACTTTCACTAATATTCTTTTTCGTATTCTAACAAGTACGCCTGCGTCCGCAAGGAGCTCTCTGTCAATAGTGCTTCCCAACCTCTTAGAAAATAAGGGTCTTCTCAATGTGAATTGGTGTTATACGTATTCGCATGCCCCTATACGCTATATTTTGTTATAAATAGGTCTCAAGACTCGGAAGGTACCCAGAGGGGCGTCACTCTTGCAGGAAGGAGCCCAGGAACCCCCCCCCCCCCCCCCCAATGTGTCCCCCCTCCCCTCCTCATCAGCTTAAAGGGGTTTGTTACACATATAGATGGGCTGCTCCGGAGAACGCAGTACCAGACGCAACCTGTGACCAAGAGTGGCGCTGCTTCTGTCCTGTAATCTCAAACATGTCCTTTAATGGGTTACGATACCATCATATTAAGGTGACTGGGGTCCATAAAAAGAGTCTGTGGAGTTTGACATGGAAAAAGATGACACAGCAAAGTTCTGACCTCGACTGACCTTGACTACGAGATAGGAAGAGATGTAGCAGAGTTGTGTTTGTCAGTGCCCGTACTCCAAGTCTCTGTACAGCACCCTCACAGTACACATGCATGACCCTTACAGCAATGACATAGTACTAACAGCGGTGTACTTTCAATGGAGGCATACCATGCAACTGCTACGGGGGTCGGAGAAAAGAGGGGCCCGGCACTGAACTACTTCTTTCTATTCCCGACAAGAAAACGCTGCGTTTTCATGTAGCCTAGGGGAAAATCAGTACAAAGAGATTATTACAGCTTCCATTCTAGTAAGTTGTAACTGTATTAACTCCTATGCACAGAGCTCCCCCTAGTGGTGGCTGCAGGCAGTCAGGTTTGTAATAGAAGGGCAGCAGGAGATTTATCAGTGTATTTGTGGCAGTTCTCTCGGGTAAACACAATGAGAAATATGGGGTTCAGGATGAGCCCCATTTTTTGAAGCACCTGTTTCCCTTTTTATGACATAGAAGTCGGATAAAGTGGGAGAGGTGGAGAGTGACTTTTATTATAATTTTTTAAAATCAAAATTTCTTTCGCTTATTAAGAAATAACGTAAATTTGTTTGAAATCTGGGCTGTTGCCCTTTGCGTTGTCTGGGAGCGCATGCGTACTGGGAAACTGGGTGAGGCAGGAGGAGCCACACTATGTTTTGCTATGGAGCCCTATGAGATCTGTGTACATCCCTGATAGTACACCTATAGGACCTTCAGACATAAAGCACCCACACAGGACCCCCACAGTACACATACAACACCCACACAGCAATGAAACAGTACTCATATAGGATCCTCATATCGCACATATAGGGCCCACACAGGACCCCCACAGTACACATACAACACCCACACAGCAATGAAACAGTACTCATATAGGACCCTCATATCGCACATATAGGGCCCACACAGGACCCCCACAGTACACATACAACACCCACACAGCAATGAAACAGTACTCATATAGGATCCTCATATCGCACATATAGGGCCCACACAGGACCCCCACAGTACACATACAACACCCACACAGCAATGAAACAGTACTCATATAGGACCCTCACATCACACATATAGGGCCCACACAGGACCCCCACAGTACACATACAACACCCACACAGCAATGAAACAGTACTCATATAGTACCTACATAGAACCATTACACCACACAGGACCACCACTCACAGATACCACCAATACAATTGACCCACATGTAGCACCTATAGAGGATCTTCCCAGCACACATACCGCACTGACATGCTTTGCATTCATCACCAGAGGATCTATCAAAAACATGGCAGCCCCGACTCCACCCAGCAAGTGGATGAGGACCGTATCTTATGAAGCCTCATAGCAAAGGCCACCACTTTCTATCATCTTCCATTGAACATCTACCAGCCCAGTGATGTCACATCAGGCAACAATCATTTCGATAAAAATGTATGAGTTAACACAAAGGAGAAGATTCCTGTCAGCGAGCGGATACAAGAATAGTTTCCCTTTCATCTGTCACTTTCTTATTCCTTATGATCATGTTAAGGGACATGAAAATTGCCCACCGCACATCACTGACAATGTTTGACCAGATAAAGGTGGCTTTTATGTCACAGTCTGTCACCTCTGGGAACATTTCTCAGCCCTGGGATACTGAAGGTGGAATATTACTTATCTTGAGCCATGGGAATGAGAGATCGGCATCAAGTGCATTCTTCTACGTTGGTTACATCTTTTAGAATCTCATTTTGTGTTTTTGGTTCCTCTACCTTTCTCTGGTGAGATCCCTCAGGGTTGGATCTCTGTTCACCTTCTGCATGAAGCCCACTCCAAAGCCCAATACCCTAGTTCCTATCTGCCTCTTTGACTCCCCTTCCCGGGTCCTACTTGATGTTGGGTGTTGTTGGTGTTAATGTTGGATATTTGGACAACTTCTGCGCGAGAACTAATCTTCAATTAATTTGTTTGTTTCTTCTTTAGTGTTTCTGGTCCTATTGTGTCTCCACCAACTTTCTCTGTCGAGATCTCCCAGGGTTGGATTTTGGGCCACCTTCAATCTGCATGAAGAATGAATACAGCACCCTTTTTCCTATTTATCATATTAAAATAATAAGAATTGGTATTGATACTTCTGTCAAATGTCAAAAAAATTTTAATATCACAATGTTTATTTCAGACAGTGAATGCTATAAGAAAAAAATCCAATGGCCAGAACTTTCCTAAAAAATGGGGAGAAGAAATTATCAAAGCATCATCTTGAACCCAAGGTAGCAATAAAAACTACAACTAATCTTCAAAAAAAAAAAAAGTAATGAAAGAAAAAAAAAGTTATGTATCAGAAGATGGTGACACATTCAATAAAAAAGTTTTTGATTTTTTTTAAAGTAGAAAAACATTTAAACAAATATTAATTTATTATTGGCATAATTTATAGTGACCGAAAGAATAAAGTTCTTACGTCATTTTTACTGCACCATGGACACTTCAGATATAAAACCCAAACTACAATTATGGAACTGCATTTTTTTTTTATTCCATCCCACAAATATTTTTACTTAGAGATCCTCAAAAGATTATAGATGATTCCATTAAAAATGCAAATTGTCTTGTAAAAAAAAAAAAAAAAAATTATATATGACCACGTTGCGCATTAAAAAATTAAGGCTCTTTGAGGGCAGGGAAAAAAAAGCTGCCTTAAAAATTGGCTTCATCATTAGGGAGTTAAATAGTTTTCATTTGCTACAGTCACCGCAGGCACAATGGTGACTGGAGTGAAGGGACAGAGATGTGAACCACAGTAGAATAGCAAATACGTAATAATCCTAAATGGTAGGACATTTAGGCCCCGCCCAGGAGGAACCTCAAATATGTATAGAAGTGCATTTTTTATGAAAATTAGCATGAAACCTGCCCGTTTTCAATCTAATTACTAAGGGCAATCCCTGAAAAAACTGGACTTTATACAAGTATGCAAAAATGTTCTGCACTTCAGTTACTACTGCAGTAAATTCATTCCGAGTCCAGTCATAAATCACGCCAGCGGCAGTTCCCTCATCCTTCCTATTATAACTGCATTACTTATATCTCCATTGTTTTCAGTTATAGTGGAGAGAACCGATAAGAAATACATTTATAAACCTTGCCCTGGAGTTTCTCATTACCCAAGTTACAAAGTCTATGTAAATGTCCTTCTCTGGCAGCTGCGCTTCACCAAAACGTGGCCCATAAATAACAAACCCCATCAATGCAAATTTGATAATATTCCCATTTACCAACATTAGATTCTGTAAAGTATAATTTAAGCAATGTGTTTGCAACATTTTATGTAGTGTAGTTGAAAGCTTCCCTGCAATATGCTGTTCATTTACATTTCAATTTGATATAATGTATTCCGTTACTAAAAATGATGCCGTTCATAGAGACTTGTCAATAGGGGATGAATGGTTCGCTTAATCTATTCCAAACATTAGGCAAATGGGAAGGAAGGAAGTGCGGGCGTAAGAAGGACATCCTGAGAAATTTCATGGGAATTAGAGCAAACTATTGCAGATTCCAAATCATCCCAACAACAGTCTAGGGCCACAGCGGCTGCAGAAATGTAGAGTCCAAAATACACCTGTTCCAGCTCCCTGTATTACCCATAGGTCTGTGATGGCTAACCACCGGCTGTGGTAAAACTACAACTCCCAATATGTACACTTGCTTGGCTGTTCTCAGAACTCCATAGAAATGAATGGAGCATGCTGGGAGTTGTAGTTTTCACCACAGCTGGAGTGCCGGAGGTTAACCATCACTGCGCCCAGGTAATCAATTTCCCCTGCTGAATCAATGGAAATAGAAAAGTGTTGGCCCTCTTGCACCACCTATTGGCAGTTAACCCATAAGTCAATGTCTTCCTCCTGCTGATGAGGTCCAAAATCCTGAAACAGATCTGTCCATAGGTGGTTGTCTCATGGTCAAGTAAGTCGAGACAGCCTTCTTCATTACCTTCTGCAATTGCATTGCTCCAAATCTCGGACAGTGCACTCAGGTAGAAAGCCATGATCAGTTATGCTAGTAATAATTGCATGCACAGACATGGGCGCCGTGTACAGTGCTAAATATCTCTCAATACCTTTATAATGTGGAGATAAGCACCCGAGCAGTAAAATAACTCTAGAAGGAGATTATTCAGCCCATTACAGTTCAGGAATGTATCCAGAGATTTGACTCAAACTTATGAGAGCAAATCCATACAAAGTTTCCATAAAATTGTGCATAGTACCTCCTGCATCATCATGTATCTCCTGTATCGTCCTGTATCTCCTGTATCTCCTGTATCGTCCTGTATCATCATGTATCTCCTGTATCGTCCTGTATCATCATGTATCTCCTGTATCGTCCTGTATCATCATGTATCTCCTCTATCGTCTTGTATCTCCTCTATCGTCTTGTATCTCCTGTATCGTCATGTATCTTCTGTATCATCATGTATCTCCTCTATTGTCTTGTATCATCATGTATCTCCTGTCTCATCTTATTTCTTCTGTATCTCCTGTATCATCCTGTATCGTCCTGTATCTCCTGTATCTCCTCTATCGTCATGTATCTTCTGTATCTCCTCTATCGTCATGTATCTTCTGTATCATCCTGTATCGTCCTGTATCTCCTGTATCTCCTCTATCGTCATGTATCTTCTGTATCTCCTCTATCGTCATGTATCTTCTGTATCATCATGTATCTCCTGTATCTCCTGTATCATCATGTATCTGCTCTATAGTCTTGTATCTCCTGTATCATCATGTATCTGCTCTATAGTCTTGTATCTCCTGTATCATCATGTATCTGCTCTATAGTCTTGTATCTCTTGTATCGTCCTGTATCATCCTGGAACTCCTGTATCGTCTTGTATCTCATGTATCTCCTCTATCATCCTGTATCTCCTGTATCGTCCTGTATCATCCTGTATCTCCTGTATCTTCTCTATCATCCTGTATCTCCTGTATCTCCTGTATCTCCTGTATCATCATGTATCTCATGTATCATCATGTATCTCCTCTATCATCCTGTATCTCCTGTATCATCATGTATCTCCTCTATCGTCATGTATCTCCTCTATCATCCTGTATCTCCTGTATCACCATGTATCTCCTGTATCATCCTGTATCTCCTGTATCATCATGTATCTCATGTATCTCATGTATCATCCTGTATCTCCTGTATCATCATGTATCTCTTGTATCGTCCTGTATCATCCTGGAACTCCTGTATCTCCTCTATCATCCTGTATCTCCTGTATCTCCTGTATCATCATGTATCTCCTGTCTCATCTTATTTCTCCTGTATCTCCTGTATCTCCTCTATCATCATGTATCTCCTGTCTCATCTTATTTCTCCTGTATCTCCTATATCATCATGTATCTCCTGTATCTCCTGTATTATTATGTATCGTCTGGGTTATAATATTTTTCCTGTATCACCATGTATCTCCTTTATTATCATGTATCTCTTGTATTACACTGTATCTCCTGTATCATACTATATCCTCTGTATCATCATGTATCTTAGTAAAGATAGGGTTAGTGAGTTCAGGTTAGTAGGTTCGGTAGAGTTAGGGTTCGTCCACATGATCAGGTTTCTGGATGCAGTTTTGGAAGTCAATATCAGGAGTGGATCAAAAAGGATAGAGAGTATAAAGGACAGACACAAGTCCTCTTTTTTGAATTCACTCCTGGTTTTGGCTTCCAAAACTGCCCCAGGAAAGCTGACCGTGTGGTCGTGCCCCTAAGGTTGATGTTAGTGGGATTAGTATTAGTAGGCGTAGGATGATTAGTAAGGGTTAAAGGATTAGGGGTAGTGGGTTAGGATTTGACACAAGAACGGGCTGTTATCAACCCGATTGGTGTCCAGTATCTGGGGAACAGACCGCCAAGATGAACTGCTTTAGGGTGGTCCCACCACCTGAGAAGGTTGTCCACATCCGACAAAGCTCCAGACTGGAGGTAAATGGAACAATAAGACTTTACTGAATTATTACAATTTGAAAATGTTCCCATTTTCTATCGCTGCAGATTTTCATAAAATCCAGGTTCTCCAAAGCCGAGTGTAAAACCCATAAAACAACCACTTGTACTAAAGCCATCAAAAGCCAAGCAAGAGTGACCACCGAGATTTATGGTCCCATTAAGGTCTCCTACCAGTGTGAAGAAGGGTCATTTACCAACCGCGAGAAAACATTAGTAGACTAAGTAGAGAAATGCATCAGCGTGCCAGCCTAATGCATTTCATGGTCTGGGTCCATATCACAATCATATGTCACCCGGTGCCCAGCGCTGTGCAGTGAAGAGGGCACCAGAGCAATGGATGCTGCCAGAGGAGCCCCCAAAATAGTGCAGAGGTGGACTGTGATCTATGTATGTTCTATATGGGGGGGGGGATGATATAATAGTACATTGTCCTTACAGCAGATCTATACAAGTCCAATCTTTGATTACACGTCTGTACTCCATTCACATCCAGAGCAGCACTCAAAAGGATTTCTAATGCCACACAGAGTCCATAGGCTCTGGTCCCCTGTTTTCCATTGTGGGGTATTGTATTATGCAAAATGTCTTCTCTAGTTACATCCAGAGCTGCATTAAGAAGTTTGGATGGCTGCCATTACTGGCGGAACTAAGCGCCAAAGTTACGTAGAGGCCAAGCAAATTGCCGGTCTTAATAAAAGAACCCCCCCTGCATATGTTTGGACTAAAAGTTGCAATGGAAAGCAGACACGTGAGGCCCTGCAACCTGCTGGCCAACAAGAAGCGAGCAGAATTCCAAATGCAGCTCTGGAGGTGATTGGAGCACAAGACATATGGTAACTCAATGACCACTACAGTCCAAGTGATTTATACATGGAATTCCCATCGATGTAACCAGAACATAGAAACACAAAGCCCTCCAGTCTGTTCTGCACGCAGTCTATTGCCTTATGAGGACGGGACTCCGCTTTCCTGAAGGTGTGTGTATGAGGTTGCACTTTGAGACGTTACCGTTCCTAAGGGTTAATTCGCACAAGGCAGAAATTTCTGCATATCGTCCCATTCATTGGAATGGCTCTTTCAGAAATCCACGTATTTGCCTTCAAAACAACCCCATTCAGATGCAACAAATCTTCCATGTGTGACTCTACCCCTAATGGTGCAGCATTCAGCTAGAGCAGGGATGCATGCGGCCCTCCAGCTGTTGCAAAACTACAACTCCCAGCATGCCTGGGCAGCTTACAGCTATTAGGGCATGTCGAGAGCTGTAGTTTTGCAACAGCTGGAGGGCCGCAGGTTGAGCATCCCTGAGCTAGAGGAAGTGGCTTCTTGTGATGACCACTTACATCTCCACAGAGAGAAGACTTGAGCTCCTGGAGAAGAATTCACATTACTGACAGCAAGCAGTATCTGAGGCGCGTGGTGAGAGCTGTGGAGGTCGGATATACTGTACATACGTCCAGCATTTCCTGTAGGTGCCCATCCCCATTGACTGGATATAACCATGCACAGCCGAGCCACGCAGAAAATACTAGCTAAGCGAGGAGAGGATTGACTACATGACTATGTCAGTGCTGGGACTTCCTGCTGGGAGAGAGGGAGAGAGAGCTTCTTCCTTGGCTGCCTTAGCACAAAGCTGTTCAAACAACTATCCAAACACTGTGAAATGCACTAAAAGTTCAGCACTGCACACAAGTATTCTTTTCTTTTCTTGCTGTCTTTTTGACTATAACACCTTAAAAAACTTGACAAATTTTTTCCTTGTGGTCGAATCCTGCCATTGAACCTGATCAACCATAATCACCATCACCGGCCCCATGTTCTACCATCGCCACAGTTGACTTGACCCCTGATCATCCTCCCTTGGGTCTTCATTCAACTAGATTTACATTTTAGGACCTGAAAGCTTGGAAAGCCTTGACCCTAGTGCTAATGAATCAATTAGATCACAAGTGGATAATGTAGCAGCCAATTTTCAGAATCCATGAGGCTGAGGTTCATTGTGGCAGCACGGTCAACTGGCCTTCCAGAAGCATCTTTAACAAGAATTGATCTTGAAGGTTGTTTCTAAGGTTGTCTCCTTAGATGTTATTCCAGTTGACCTCTTCTTACAATTTGGTACAGTAGGTCCAGCAGGTCAACTGAGCAAGAATCTAGCATCTACTAAGCGTTGTTATCGCACTTTACATTTCAGGAGCAGCTAAGAACAGAAGGCTTTGATTGAATCCATTGAATCAAATCAGTGGCATGATGAATGGAGAAGACTTTCAGAATTCAAAAGGTTGAGAGTCAACCAGCATTCCAGCAGGGTCTTCAACAAGCATGGATCTTGAAGAATCTTCTAGCCTGTAGGTTTTTTCTAAGGTTGCCTCCTTAGATCTTGCTCCAGTTGACCTATTCTAAGAATCTGGTTTGTCCAGCAGGTCAACTAAGTAAGAAAGTAGCATCTACTAAGTAATGTTATCACACTACCCAATTTCCATTTCAGAACAGGGCAGGCATAGAAGACTTTGACCAAAGTAATAATATATTCATAGAATCACATCCAAAGTGGAGAACCTAAGAGTCGAAACAATGACCTAATAAATGGAGAAGACTTTCAGAATTCAAAAGGTTAAGAGTCAATCAGCCTATCAGCAGGGTCTTCAACAAGCATGGATCCTCTAGAGCCTCCTACCCTGTGGGTTCTTTCTAAGGTTTTCTCCTTGTTGCCAGTTGAGCTTTTTGGAGAACCAAGATGGCCACCGTGCTACTTAATAAAGGAACTAGCATCTGTGAAGCACTTCCATTGCTTCCTGTCTTTGAGAGATATTCAAGGGCTTGTCAAAAAAGTTTAGCAGATCCACAACACCATATATTAAGAGTTAAGCCTCTGTGAAGTCAATCTCTTAGCAGCTGAGGGAACGTGGAGGTTATTTAGGATCCGGATCTTGTATTTTGAACCCTTCTATGTTTCTGAGCCGCCCGTTCCATTGAGTGGGATTGTGTGAGGATTCCTCTCTAATCTCTGATCACATTTCTCTAATAGATAGGATTATGTCCTGATGTAAACGCGGCATCTGCCCAATGACGCTATCGATTTTGTGATGTCACACATCGACTTATGGAAGATCATCAGGACCTCAATGTGGATCTCATTAAAAGGGTCGAGGCAAATTTTTTTATGTATGTAACACTCTGGAGTAAATCTCTCTCAACACCAGCAATTTCTTTCTGTTTCATTAGATGAAGTGTATTGACCCTTGGCTGCACTGAAATAAGAAGAAAGCTCCACTATGACTAATTATGGGCGTAATACAGATACATTTTAGGGTCTGACTCAGATTTTCCATTGATTTAAACTTAGATCCCCAGGAGAACCATGCATGTTAAAAAAAATGCATCTTTTATAACATGAATGCATAGTGAGTCCACTCCAGTAGAATGCATATCATGTCAGACCAAATAGAACTCCCAGTGAGTGCAATCCAGTAGAATGCCTATCAGGACAGATCCCATATAGTGCATAGTCAGTCTACTTCAGTAGAATGCCTATCAAGACAGATCCAATAGAATGCATAGTGAGTCCGCTCCAGTAGAATGCAGATCATGTCAGACCCAATACAACTCATAGTGAGTGTGATCCAGTAGAATGCTTTTCAAGACAGACCCAATAGAATGCATAGTGAGACCGCTCCAGTAGAATGCCTATCAAGACAGATCCAATAGAATGCACAGTGAGTCCGCTCCAGTAGAATGCCTATCATGTCAGACCCAATACATCTCATAATGAGTGTGATCCAGTAGAATAAATGTGGGGAATTGGGTCAGCACAACCTGTATGTGGTGCACATCACTATGGCGAAATACATATACAAACGAAAAATACAAATGTGATCGCACTCTACATCCAGCAATTTGCCTCCATGCTGGATGAGGCATTGGTGTACATTTTGGCCAAAGCGTAATAAGCCACTCACCACGTCAAGGTCGCCTCTATTTGAGTGGTCCCTAACACTAGTTCCTACCTGTTTGTGGGCCATGACAGCCACACAAAATCCAGGGAATGCAGGTCAGCGTGCACGCCAAGCACACTCTGCTTTTAACCCCGTCCGGTGCCATTACAGCTTTCATCGGATGCAGGGATGCAAGTACCAACATGCACGCTGAGCCCACCATATACTTCTCCTGGGGCCAAATGGCTACTGGTAGGTTCTATATAAGCAGACTCATTCCCTGGATTTTGTGTGGCTGTCATGGCCCATAAACAGGTAGGAACTAGTGTTAGGGACCACTCAAATAGAGGCGACCTTGACGTGGTGAGTGGCTTATTACGCTTTGGCCAAAATGTACACCAATGCCTCATCCAGCATGGAGGCAAATTGCTGGATGCAGAGTGCTATCACATTTGTATTTTTCGTTTGTATATGTATTTCGCCATAGTGATGTGCACCACATACAGGTTGTGCTGACCCAATTCCCCACATTTTATCTTTGTAGTATATATTGGAGGCGTGGCGATCTCCTTGGAGTCAAGCACACCTGACCAGTCAATCTGTCCTGGAGGCTGGTTTTAAAGTCAGTATAAAACTGAGTCTGCTTATATAGAACCTACCAGTAGCCATTTGGCTCCAGGAGAAGTATATGGTGGGCTCAGCGTGCATGTTGGTACTTGCATCCCTGGATCCGATGAAAGCTGTAATGGCACCGGACGGGGTTAAAAGCAGAGTGTGCTTGGCGTGCACGCTGACCTGCATTCCCTGGATTTTGTGTGGCTGTCATGGCCCATAAACAGGTAGGAACTAGTGTTAGGGACCACTCAAATAGAGGCGACCTTGACGTGGTGAGTGGCTTACTACGCTTTGGCCAAAATGTACACCAATGTCTCATCCAGCATGGAGGCAAATTGCTGGATGTAGAGTGCGATCACATTTGTATTTTTCGTTTGATCCAGTAGAATGCCTGGCAGTACAGATCCAGTAGAGTGCACAGTGAGTCTGCTCCAGTAGAATGCCTATCAAGACAGATCCAGTAGTGCATAGTAAGTCCGCTCCAGTAGAATGCATATCATGTCAGACCTAATACAACTCATAGTGAGTGCGATCCAGTAGAATGCCTATCAAGACAGACCCAGTAGAATGCATAATGAGTCCATTCAAGTAGAATGCCTATCATGTCAGACCCAGTAGAATGCATAGTGAGTCTGCTCCAGTAGAATGCCTATCAAGGCAGATCCAGTAGAGTGCATAGTGAGTCCACTTCAGTAGAATGCATAATGAGTCCTCTCCAGTAGAAAGCTTTACAAATTAGTCTAAATTAGGTAACCATCATGAAAGAAGAACATTTCTGGGATTTGACTGGAGAGCGTTGCAGGTGTTGCCTACATATTTATCTTTAAGTGAACCCTTTCACCGCCAAGAATGTCACAAATGGTTACATCACATGGCAGAGGCAGGTAGAATAGTTCTGGTGTGGGTAGTACTGAACCAGAGGACTGACCTCAGATGACTAATGGATTCCGACTGGTTTACAAGTCGATCCCAAAGGCCCTGAAGAAGACAACCATGTTTGAAGCAAATCTGACACGGATTTGGTGCTCCATCCTCAACATGCAGAGGTCTGGACATAGCAGAACATGTCCATGTGCCAAAGCAATCTCAGCCTGACGTGAACCTCGGTCCTGGCGGGTTATTTAAAGGAGAATTACCATGTAACATGTTCCCTCCATACTTGCTCCTTGTTCCTGCTCATATGTTACTGCTCCTGTTCCTGATCTTGGCCTTTTTTCCTACTATTGTATAACAGGTAATATTTCCTTTGATCAATTCATTACATGCAGTTACGTGGGCTCACACAGTAGTCACCCAGGCAGAAACAGAAGTGGTTGCTAGGGAACCAGAGCTGAAATACTGTAAGATTAAGATTCAATAAAAGTATATACTAAGTATATGATGTGTATCCAGTGACTGGTGAAGCACAGGCCCAGCACGTCTGCGGTATGAATCAGGTGACAGCGGAGGAGTCCGGAAAGTTCCATATACATTACATAATTAATCCCTGAATATAGAAAGAAGAAACACACATTTAGATAATTGCCTCCACTCGCTGCCTAATGATCATTACCGGGATGGATTTCCTACAGAATCTCCATAGCCTTTTACACAAATTAAACGCCGCAGATTGGACTTTTTTTTTTTTTTCTCTCTGAGACATTTACTCTGTGGACGGGAAAGTGTCTGGTGCCGGGCATTTCTGGGACCGGCAGATCTGTAATGATCAAAGACGGTAGGAAAATGATTAATTTAGACAAGAGCTGGAGCTGATCTATGAAGGGAGACTGTGGAAAATGTATATGAGAACAATCACATGTAGCAGAGTCTACACGGTGACACCGCCACCACCGGAATTCCTCTGCAACCCTGTTTTATACTTTGAATCCTACATTATATCAGAGAGTTGTGTCTAGTGTCAAACTCAGCTCTGCTACACCGACAAGCCCCCCCCCTCTGATAAGTAATGTATGTGCACAGTGACTCCACCAGCAGAATAGTGAGTGCAGCTCTGGAGTAAAATGCAGGATGTAACTAAGGATCAGTACAGGATAAGTTATGTAATGTATGTACACAGTGACTCCACCAGCAGAATAGTGAGTGCAGCTCTGGAGTATAATACAGGATGTAACTCAGGATCAGTACAGGATAAGTAATGTATGTACACAGTGACTGCACCAGCAGAATAGTGAGTGCAGCTCTGGGGTATAATACAGGATGTAAATCAGGATCAGTACAGGATAAGTAATGTAATGTATGTACACAGTGACTCCACCAGCAGAATAGTGAGTGCAGCTCTGGAGTATAATACAGGATGTAACTCAGGATCAGTACAGGATAAGTAATGTAATGAATGTACACAGTGACTCCACCAGCAGAATAGTGAGTGCAGCTCTGGAGTATAATACAGGATGTAACTCAGGATCAGTAAAGGATAAGTAATGTAATGCATGTACACAGTGACTGCACCGGCAGAATAGTGAGTGCAGCTCTGGAGTATAATACAGAAGAATCTATAGCAGGCATGCCCATCCTGCGGCCATCCAGCTGTTGCAAAACTACAGCTCCTAGCATGCCTTAATAGCTGTAGGCTTTTCACTTATGTTGGGAGTTGCAGTTTGGCAACAGCTGGAGGGCCGCAGGTTGGGCATCTCTGACCTATAGTAATGTTAAATATTTAGATGTAATTTAATTTTAAGACTTAACTTATCTTAAAAATGAGTATTAATAGTAGATGTGCCTTTTGTAGGATTTACTTTGTAATAGATGGGCAATTAATTACATGAGATTACAAATTATGAGTAAATTCCCCTCCGTGTGTCCAGACCCTTAATCAATTGCATATATATGGCATTAAGAAAAAATTCTGATCAGAACTGCTGTAGGTAATGAGGGAGGATGCATGGATAATGAGATGTCGGGTCCCTGTTGTTTCTACGGTTTTGTTCCTGACACAGACCTACGCTGAGAAGCAATGAGTAGATCTGTGAGAATGTGAACGCTCAGCATTCTCCGCAGTCATATTTCCCCCGTATATAAGACAATGAAGGCTGAAATGCTGAAATACGGCTCTGTAATAGGAAATTTTCAGGAAGGCGAAATGTCTGCAAGAGAGTTTTCACATAATCACTTTTCTGTAGTGCTGAGCCTGGATGTGCAGCATAGAAATGCATCCCTGTATCCCCTGCATCACTCGTATCTGCTAATCCTCATAGACCAAGGACTGGTTGCTGGTCCTGACTGGAGGTAATCCGGACATGGCCTTCCAGCCTCTCAGCCGAGCTCCACCCTTACATAATGCTGCCATATACTGCAGTCGAGCTCCTTTTAATATGTTTCCATTTGCTGGCCAAGAACATTATCTTCACCAGGGTAAATTCAGAAATTCATGATAACCTTCTTAGTTATGGTAATTCAGCGGGATTGCTTGTGTGGTACCCTGGAGTAGGGCCACTACCATTTCAACACCTAGCTACTGTTTCTAATTAGTGATGAGCGGCAGGGGCAATATTCAAAGTCGCGATTTTTCCGCGAATATTTGGTAGAATATTCGTCATATGTTTGCGAATCTGAGATTATTTTCTTGATCGTGAAAAATCGGCAATGTAATATTCGCGTAATGCGCGCGAAATACAGGCGTGGGTCACTATAGCTACATTTTTCAAGCTGCTAGAAGTTTCCTGAGACTGGAGAAAATAATTGGCACGGCAGAACATTACAATCGCTTTATATGCAGATAGAGTGCTCCAGTATATTCGCGATTGTGAAATCGGCACTAATGATGCGAATATTTTGGCGCAATACGTGATAACTTCACATTTTAATAGGTCTGACTACTTATTAGTGATTGGTGCACTAAGTATTGTTGTGAACTTGTGACATCACTATGTATGTATGGACAGCAGAACCTATCAGCTACACTATATCACTATCTAACCTACACTGACTATCTGCCACTAACTAACTAACTAACTAACTATCTAATGTAATGACACAGGAAAGCGTAGAGCACAGCAATAACACTGCTCTCTCTCTCAGATCTGCAAAATACTGCATACAAGGGCGGCTGGGGAGGTTCTTATATAGTAAGGGGTAGGCAACTTTCCTATTGGTTGCTAGGGATGTTGCTAAGCTCTGACAAAGACATTGCAGCCCTCTCATTGGCCCACAAGCAAAAAGGGAGGTTACTGATGAAAAGAAAATCTAGAATATTAGAAATTCCGAATATATATAGCTACAGTTGTGTTCAAAATTATTCAACCCCCACTGAAATTGAGTGTTTTGCCCAGTTTGACATTGATTTTGATCATTTCAGTCATCTTGTAAGTCAGACAAATATAACATTTATAATGAAATAACCACAAATGTCTTTTCTGTGCTCACATCATTATCAGTTTTATTCAACCCCCAAGTGACATTCAATCTTAGTACTTAGTACAACATCCTTTTCCAGTTATAACAGCTTTTAAACGTGAAGCATAGCTTGACACAAGTGTCTTGCAGCGATCTACGGGTATCTTCGCCCATTCTTCATGGGCAAAAGCCTCCAGTTCAGTCACGTTCTTAGGCTTGCGCGCTGCAACTGCTTTCTTTAAGTCCCACCAGAGGTTCTCAATCGGATTTAAGTCTGGTGACTGCGATGGCCACTTCAAAATGTTCCAGCCTTTAATCTGCAGCCATGCTCTAGTGGACTTGGAGGTATGCTTGGGATCATTGTCCTGTTGAAAGGTCCAACGTCTCCCAAGCCTCAGGTTTGTGACGGACTGCATCACATTTTCATCCAATATCTCCTGGTACTGAAGAGAATTCATGGTACCTTGCACACGCTGAAGCTTCCCTGTACCTGTAGAAGCAAAACAGCCCCAAAGCATGATTGACCCCCCCGCCATGCTTCACAGTAGGCAAGGTGTTCTTTTCTTCATAGGCCTTGTTCTTCCTCCTCCAAACATAGCGCTGATCCATGGGCCCACAGTTCTAATTTTGTTTCATCAGTCCACAGAACACTTTTGTGGTTTGTCCACATGACTTTTGGCATACTGCAGTCGACTCTTCTTATTCTTTGGAGACAGCAAGGGGGTGCGCCTGGGAGTTCTGGCATGGAGGCCTTCATTACGCAGTGTGCACCCTATTGTCTGAGCTGAAACTTCAGGACCCACATCTGACAAATCTTTTTTCAGTTCCTCAGCAGTCACACAGGGACTTTTCTCCACTTTGCGCTTCAGGTAGCGCACAGCAGTCGAAGTCAGCATCTTCTTTCTGCCACGACCAGGTAGCGTTTCAACAGTGCCCTTTGCCTTGAATTTGCGAATGATGCTTCCTATGGTGTCTCTTGGTATGTTTAACATCTTTGCAATCTTCTTATAGCCATTGCCCTTCCTGTGAAGAGAAATCACCTCTTCTCTTGTCTTCCTGGACCATTCTCTTGACTTCACCATGTTTGTAAACACACCAGTAAATGTCTAGAAGGAGCTGAGTATCACAGTCCTTTTACATCGGCCTAATTGGTGCTTATTATGCTTGATTGCTGCTCCTTGACATCCACAGGTGTTTTCAATACCTGATCGAAAACACTTGAATGAACCTCTGTTCTTGAGAGTGGTAGTCTTTAAGGGGTTGAATAATTGTGTCAATGAAGAAATCACAAAAAAAACATTTAATACTGTATTACAAAAACAATTGATGTCATTTTAGTTGCATTTGGTTCTTTAAAAAGTCCTTGAAAGATTTCATTCTGAACACAATTACAAATGTACACTAAATTCCCTAAAACCCTTTACAGCATTGGGGGTTGAATAATTTTGAGCACAACTGTATATTCTAAATATTCGCGAATTATCGAAGTGCCAATATTCACGATTAATATTCGCTATTCAAATATTCGCGACTATTTCAAATGTCTAGCAGAGAATGCCATCTTTGTATTCTTTTCCAGGTCCTCTCATACTGTGCCTTGGTGATGTGCTTATGCAGCGTTATGTGACATGTAATGTGCATGGTTTTACAGCAGGTGGCATGTGCTCTGGCGAAGCCTTAGGCAAGAATGGAACTAACCATTCAATTCTTTTCTCCCCTTTGGGCAAAAGTTGGCCAGTCCCGCTTCCCGCCAAGGGAGGGGTTGCCGAGGAAGTAGTTAGTTGGAGGTAGACTGTGAAAAAGACCAGACAGCATAGTGCAGTGAGGAAGTATTTCTCCCTCCTGCTACAAGAGCCCCGGGAAGCAGCTTGGAGAGCAACCCAACTCCTTGAATTTGCAAGGGGGTCAACGGCCAATGGCACCCCAATCAACAGTATCAGAACCTCTAGAACAGGCATGGCCAACCTGAGGCTCTCCAGCTGTTGTAAAACTGCAACTCCCACCATGACCTGCTGTAGGCTGATAGCTGTAGGTAGCCTGGGCATGATGGGAGTTGTAGTTTTGCAACAGCTGGAGAGCCTCAGGTTGGCCATCCCTGCTCTAGAAAGTCCAGTAACCAGCCTAAAGCCTGAGATTAGCACAGCAGAGAGAGCACTAAGGCCTGCCACCATATTGCATCCTGCTGTAACCAAGTGAAGGAGAATTGCACTAAACCCTTTGAAATCAATTTTATTGTCAAACACGATTGAAACGTTCAGGACTTCACTTTATTCTTCAACTTAATCTCTGCAATGGAGACTGACCCCCAGAAAGCAACAGCCTGAAAGTAGGACCACCGTGACACAAACATTAGCCACAGTACACCACTCACATCCTAGACTCCGGGACTACTCCACCTGAGGAGGCAGCTCGCTGCACTTGCAGTCCTATGTAAAACAAAACAGCGTAGTTTCAGAATTCTGCAGCTACCTTAACTCTGCTACATCTTATTAAATACCTCATGATACTGATAAGGCAATTTCATACTGGCTCATTCTGTGTTTCCTAAGCAGAAAAACCCTTTAGACCCTTGGACCAGATTAGTGGATCGCCAGAAGACTGAGGAATCAAGAACTGCTGCAGTTAACAAAAAATAGATCTTCTCAACCAAAAGATATGAGGTGCTTTATCCATCCACAAAACAGAGCTTCTTTGAGTTAGAAGTTGGGGTTTCTCAAAAGATGGTAAAAACGTTTGGCTAATGTGATACTATCATGAAGATCTGGTGGGATGTAGTAAATCATGCGATGTGGTCATGGAGATCTAATGTGATCAGGAAGACCTAATATGATGTTATCTGGAAGATGTAATGTGATGTCACCAGCAAAATAGGATGTCATTGAGAAGATATAAAGTGATGTATTCTTGAAGAGTTAATATAATGTAGTCATGAAGATCTGATGTGATCTGGGAGGTATAATGCAATGTGATCAGGAAAACGTAATTTCATGTAGTTATGATTGATGACCTAATTTGATGTAATCAGGAAAATCCAATGTTATGTGGAAATGAAGATCTAATGTGATGTGGTCCATGAGGGTTTAATGTGATGTCATCATAAAGAACTAATGTTATGTGATCTGGAAGACCTAATGTGATGTGGTCACGAAGCTCTAATGTAATGTCGTCATGAAAAACTAATGTGATGTGGTCATGAGGATCTAATGTGATGTAATCATGAAGATCTAATGTCATGTGATTGGGGAGATCTATTGTGGTGCGATCAGGAAGATCTAATGTCATGTGGGTATGAAGACTTAATGTGATGTGGTCATGGAGATCAAATGTTGTGTGGTCGGAAAGATCTAAGGTGATGCAATCAGGAAGACCTAATGTGATGTGGTCATGGAGATCTAATGTTGTGTGGTCGGAAAGATCTAAGGTGATGCAATCAGGAAGACCTAATGTGATGTGGTCATGGAGATCTAATGTTGTGTGGTCGGAAAGATCTAAGGTGATGCAATCAGGAAGACCTAATGTGATGTGGTCATGGAGATCTAATGTTGTGTGGTCGGAAAGATCTAAGGTGATGCAATCAGGAAGACCTAATGTGATGTGGTCATGGAGATCTAATGTTGTGTGGTCGGAAAGATCTAAGGTGATGCAATCAGGAAGACCTAATGTGATGTGGTCATGGAGATCTAATGTTGTGTGGTCGGAAAGATCTAAGGTGATGCAATCAGGAAGACCTAATGTGATGTGGTCATGGAGATCTAATGTTGTGTGTGTGGTTGGAAAGATCTAAGGTGATGCAATCAGGAAGACCTAATGTGATGTGGTCATGGAGATCTAATGTTGTGTGGTCGGAAAGATCTAAGGTGATGCAATCAGGAAGACCTAATGTGATGTGGTCATGGAGATCTAATGTTGTGTGGTCGGAAAGATCTAATGTGATGTGGTCATGAATATCTAATGCGATGTGGTAATAATGATCTAGTGTGATATAGTCATTAGAGATGAGCGAATCGAATTCCACGAAATTAAATTCGATCCGAATTTCAGGATATATTAGATTCGCCTCAAAACTGAATTTTCTTGTGCTTCGTGGTAGCAAATTGATTTAACTTGAAATAGTGTAAAAAATAAATAAATCATACTTATCTCCTCCATTTGCCCGCGATGGGGTGCCAGGCGCCATCTTGATTGAAGATCTCGGACGAAATCCCGTGAGTGGCGGCGACCAGCCCGTCGCAAGCAAATGGAGGATATAAGTTAGATTTAATATTTTTTTTAATGTTAATTGTGCACTGTTTTTACACTAAGATGCCGCGGTCATGTATGAATGTGGCATCTGAGGGGTACAATGACTAGGGGCGGCGCTATTGCACATAGCGAATTATTTTGTAAAGCTGAATCGAACTTTTCATAAATTCGCTCACCTCTAATAGTCATGATGATCTAGTGATGTGGTGATGAGAATCTAAATCTCATGCAATCTGGAAGACCTAATGTGGTACTGAAGATGTAATATCATGCAATATGGAAGATGTAATATGATGTCACCAGGAAAATCTAATTTGAAGAGGTCATGAAGATACTATGAAATGTACTCTGAAAAGAACGCCAAAGACATACTGATAGGGAGCTCAGATCGTGAGCCCCATTGGGGACAGTGTGCTGCTAATGTCTGTAAAGCGCTGCAGAATATAGTAGCGCCATATAAGTGCATAAAATAAATAAATGAACTAATGTGATAAGTTCACGAGGATCTAATGTGGTGGGTTTGGAAGGTCTAACGTCATGTGGTCGTAAAGATCTAAGGTGATGCAATCAGGGAGATCTAATGTGAAGTGGTCATTGTGATATATTGTGACGGTCTTGGTGAGTTGTATTGATCCATAAGTTGCAGGTGAGTTCTCTAAGGTTACTTTCACACTTGCGGCAGAGGATTTCGGCAGGCAGCTCCGTCGCTGGAACTGAATGCCGGATCCGGGAATCTGGACGCAAACGTATGCATTCGCGAGACGGATCCAGATGCGGATCCGTCTAACAAATGCATTGCAATACCGGATCCGTCTTTCCGGTTGTCAACCAGAAAAACAGATCTGGTATTTATTTATTTTTCCACAGATTTAATGGTCTGCGCATGCGCGGACTGAAAGAACGGATCCGTTTTGTCGGAACACTTGGGGCATTAATGCATTTCAATGGAAATTAATGCCGGATACGGGATTCCGGCAAGTGTTCAGGATTTTTGGCCGGAGAAAAAACTACAGCATGCGGCGGTATTTTCTCCGGCCAAAAAAACGTAAGAGGGACTGAACTGATGAATCCTGAACGGATTGCTCTCCATTCAGAATTCATTAGGGTACAACTTTTTTCCGGTATTGAGCCCCTAGGACGGAACTCAATACCGGAAAACAAAAACGCTAGTGTGAAAGTACCCGAAGAGTCCCGAAGAAATGTCAGTTGTATTGAGTTCTGTCCATGGTGCTGAAATTGGGGACCAGCTAAGCTCCGCTGATGATCAGATCCCCTATAGTGATGAATACCCTGCGCAGCAGCAGCCGGTATGTGACGGACTACACTGAGAATACGCCTCAGACACATGAGCCATAAGTACATTACATACATCAAAAGCGACATCTCACCCCAAACAGCAGCTGAGATAATATCACAAGTGGCAGTCATGACCCGTCTTAGTGGAGATACAATAGACCTCAGACTGCTCTTCAGCTCTCTTTGCTTTACTCTCTGCTTTACGGAGGTGAACATTAAGTCGCTTTATTGCTCATTCGGCCTCAATAAAAACTCCATCCCTTATTTTGACTCACTGCCTCCATTTATATTGCAGTTCTCTTCTCAATGAGGAAAAGTCAAGTGCAGATAAAAGCGAAGTGTCTGGAGAAGAACCAGGGGAGCAGTCGAGTCCTTGGGTCTAATTTAGAGTCTCATTGACTATTTTTCTCTCCGTCTATAGCAGCTGTAGTAAACCTCAACTTTTTGGACAATGTCCCCAAAAATGTCTCTAGCTCTAAAAAAAAAAAGGTGACCAATGTCCCTCAAAAGTGATGATTGCAGACCGTGCTGCCTATGGGCACCGTGTCTGTACCCTCTGGAGACATGGCATGTACCCCCTGGTCTATATATACATAGGTTAAAAAAGGATGTATGCAATTTATTAGGGCTCGTAAATGGAGATCTTTATGGCTAACCCTTCACAATCGGTAGTGCATAGTAGTGTTGAGCGCAAATATTCAAATCGCAAATTTTAATCGCGAATATCGCCAATTCGAGAATTTGCGAATATTTAGAATATAGTGCTATGTATTCGTATTCACGAATATTCTAATCACGAATTTGTAGCAAATTTATTGCAAATTTATCGGCAACATCCCTAGCAACCAATAGGAAAGTTGCCTATAGTAGTGTTGATTGAAAATTTTCGTATCGCAAATTTTCCCGATTGGCGATTTTCACAATCAAGAAAATAATGAATGGAGATCACGAATTCTCGATTTCGCGAATATATGACGAATATTTGCCCAAATATTCGCAAAATATCGCAAATTCGAATATTGCCCCTGCCGCTCATCACTGGTGCATAGGAACTCTTCACCAAAAAAATCTAGTAACCCTCCAAAAAAGTGGATATGAATCCAAATCCAAACCCATGCCAACCCTAAGGGACCTTGGAGATGACTCGACTTACATTGTGGAAATCTGCATCTACTATATTAGGTATCATCCATAGCACAGTGGGAGTCACTCTCTGCTGTTGCGCAAAGCGTGTACAGTATGTAACTTTTTGCGGGCACTAAATGGCGGTATGGCTTGGATACTGTATGCTGATACCGTACTGTACTACACTGTACTGTGTTACTGTCACGGATGGTGTTGCAGAAAGCTGGAACTTATAAATAAACATCCGACTGGCTTGATCCAAAACTAAGGAGCATATGGGTGAGCCCTATAAAACCCCTAGAGCTCTCCCTGACTGCTATGCCCATGCTAAGATCTTTATGGTAGACGATTGTATGCCCACGTACCTTATACTGTGTGACACCTGAAAACCCTATAATAGTGAGGGGACACGACCACCGGCTCCCTGCACATAATATGGACGGAAAACGTATCTTAGCTTGTCACTGTGGGGTGATCAAGCTGGTAGACGATCATAAGGCGCATTACCACGACCCGGTACAGGATACAATAAAGTTTATTTTGAGACAACGCGTTTCGGGGTCTCGACGGCCCCTTTATCAAGTCTGTGTCACCCTAGTTTTTTGTGCAGCTGGGTGTGTACTGCCTGGTTTCTTCTAAAAAAGGCGCATGTCCGTACCTTAGTTTTGTTCTTGTTACACTTTGAGTGAGAGCAGCGGTTCACCACTACAGTCCTATGTGTGGCACGTGTAGAAAGGGCGCGCAGGCAAAAAAAAAAAAAAAAAAAAAAAAAAAAAAAAGGACTGTAGTGGTGAACCGCTGCTCTCACTCAAAGTGTAACAAGAACAAAACTAAGGTAGAAGAAACCAGGCAGTACACACCCAGCTGCACAAAAAACTAGGGTGACACAGACTTGATAAAGGGGCCGTCGAGACCCCGAAACGCGTTGTCTCAAAATAAACTTTATTGTATCCTGTACCGGGTCGTGGTAATGCGCCTTATGATCGTCTACCAGCTTGATCACCCCACAGTGACAAGCTAAGATACGTTTTCCAATATATACCCGAGTGGCGACTTGGCCTTCGTCCCAAGGGGCTTCTTGACGCATCTGGCAGCACTGACCTGCACCTTTTATACTTCACTGCTCACCTACAATACGGTTGCACTTAACTTCGGTGCAACCATAACAGGTGAGTCTATCGCATCCACCAGCTCTCTGAAAGAAGCTGTTGCACCTCGACTTACTTACCCTATGAGCGCCTTTCTCACCCTTTGGCTGTTACCTTATAATATGGACGGAGTCAGGGTCACCTACAATCAAGCCAGCAAGAAACACAAATAAAGGAAACAGACTTATCTGAGGAATCAGGAGAAGCAGCCTCCAGCAGTTAACACAATCCAGGAAGAAGTATAAACCGCAAAGTGAGGCAGTATGGGAGGGAATATAAAGGGAGACAATCAGTGCAAATAGGTGACAGCTGGGAGAAGGAAAGGAGATGACAAAGTGAAACCAAAACAAAGAACATCATACAACAGGTAGAGAAGAACGTCTGCCAGATCTTCTCACAGAGCTGGCGGTGACAGTTACTGGAGCACTAAATGGCGGTAATATTTTTGAATGATGGTATTATTGAGGCTTCTACATGGGGGTATTGTTTTAAAGCAGATGGAAAACAGGAAGATAAACAATCTTAAAACTATCTAATAAATTGGAGTTGGTTAAAGAACCTACAGCAATGAGGGCGTAAAAGCTTCTTGGGACAACTGGTTGTTGCACTAGGCTGACATTCATGAGTGCAAATATCTGAAAATAGAGTGAAAAGCTGTTCAAGAATTGGGGAAATAATTAACAGAAATGAGGCACGCTTCAGTCAAAAAAAGTACATGGTGCCCCCCTCCCCCATAAAATATAATACAGCAAAACAGAATTTTCCGTTATTGTCCGGGGCCGGTTCTAATTCTTACATATAACGGTATCCCACCTGCCCGGCCTCCCCTGAGAGGAGGATCCTGCATCATTTCATTCTAATCAAATCTGACAGTTACACTGCATTTGTCTGCCTCTATGGTGTCGGGGAAATAACTAGTAGATGCCAGTCACAATCTCACATAGAGATGCAGAGTCCGAGCTGTCATGTCCAATCGTCAGCAACACTAATCATATTGTAGAAGAAGGGAAAGCTCAATGCTATGTTTGCCGTCACAAGGCTGAGAGATGAACAAAAAAGAACACGAGAATATAAACTCATATGGTAAAGACAGGTCCAAATACCATTGTCACATCTCTTCAGTGCTGGGGAAGGCGCTCAATGGGGGAAGGAAAATTACCAATGCTCTGACCATATATTCTGGCTTACAAATTTGGTTGCCATTTTTAAAGTTTATTTACCCAAAACCCACAGAATTCTTCTGCAGCACATTTATCAAAGTACTCATTATATGCTGGAATTAAACTGCAGTTCTATTCCCAACCTCGTGTACAAGAAAGACACAATTATGCTATATCTACAAGAATATAACTACTATAATACTGCCTCCTATGTACAGGAATATAACTGCTATAGTACAAGAATATAACTACTATAATACTGCCTCATATGTACAAGAATATAACTACTAAAATACTGCTCCTAGGTACAAGAATATAACTACTATAATACTGCATCCTATGTACAAGAATATAACTGCTATAGTACTGCTCCTATGTACAAGAATATAACTACTATAATACTGCTCCTATGTACAAGAATATAACTACTATAATACTGCTCCTATGTACAAGAATATAACTACTATAATACTACTCCTATTTGCAAGAATATAACTACTATAATACTGCTCCTATGTACAAGAATATAACTACTATAATACTGCCTCCTATGTACAAGAATATAACTACTATAATACTGCTCCTATGTACAAGAATATATCTACTATAATACTGCCTCCTCTGTACAAGAATATAACTGCTATAATACTGCCTCCTATGTACAAGAATATAACTGCTATAATACTGCCTCCTCTGTACAAGAATATAACTACTATAATACTGCTCCGATGTACAAGAATATAACTACTATAATACTGCCTCCTATGTACAAAAATATAACCACTATAATACTGAATCCCATGGACACGAATATAACTACTATAATACTGCCCCTATGTACAAGAATATAATTTCTATAATAATGCTCCTATGTATAAGAATATAACTACTATAATACTGCCTCCTATGTACAAGAATATAACTACTATAATACTGCCTCCTATGTACAAGAATATAACTACTATAATACTGCTCCTGTGTACAAAAATATAACTACTATAATACTGCCTCCTATGTACAAGAATATAACTACTATAATACTGCCTCCTATGTACAAGAATATAACTACTATAATACCGCTCCTGTGTACAAGAATATAACTACTATAATACTGCCTCCTATGTGCAAGAATATAACTGCTATAATACTGCTCCTATATACAAGAATATAACTACTATAATACTGCCTCCTATGTACAAGAATATAACTACTATAATACTGCCTCATATGTACAAGAATATAACTACTATAATACTGCCTCATATGTACAATAATATAACTACTATAATACTGCTCCTATGTACAAGAATATAACTACTATAATACTGCTCCTATGTACAAGAATATAACTACTATAATACTGCTCCTATATACAAGAATATAACTACTATAATACTGCTCCTATATACAAGAATATAACTACTATAATACTGCTCCTGTGTACAAGAATATAACTACTATAATACTGCCTCCTATGTACAAGAATATAACTACTATAATACTGCCTCCTATGTACAAGAATATAACTACTATAATACTGCCTCCTATGTACAAGAATATAACTACTATAATACTGCTCCTATGTACAAGAATATAACTACTATAATACTGCTCCTATGTACAAGAAGATAACTACTATAATACTGCTCCTATTTACAAGAATATAACTACTATAATACTGCTCCTATGTACAAGAATATAACTACTATAATACTGCTCCTATGTACAAGACTATAACTACTATAATACTGCTGCTATGTACAAGAATATAACTACTATAATACTGCTCCTATTTACAAGAATATACTATAATACTGCTTAGGTGACTACATTTCTAGGTTAGGGTAGGTGTAAGTTGGTGGGGTTCGCTGTTGGCGGTTAATTTCGGTGTTTAGCTTTAATATGACTTAGTTACGATATAATAATCCTATTGAACATTTTCTTTTATGACATTGTTATTTCCAGTGCTGGATGTATGGATCGGCCTCTTGATCGTTTCCTCCTTGTTCTCGTCCTCATCTTGGTAATTACGTTGTGTCATTGAATAATAGCTGAAATGTAAATGACACTTTTTCAGTAATTGGTTTTAAAATTAATGTCGGAATATCAATTAATCTGGGCAGTAATTGATGTCCCCCCCGGCTGCTCCGTCTAATGTTTAACATTTATAACCAATTACTGTTTGTCGTAGCCCCCGACTCCTAATATCAATTCATGGACAGCACTAGGTGATATCTGATCGTGTACCGAGCACTGAATATTCTGCCGGGCAGTCTGTCCCAATCTTCATAAGCCAATGACTGGCAGCCTGAGGATATTTAAGGCACCTTCTCCGGTAGGAAAGTGCCTGAGTAATATTGTGTTTGTTTCTGTTGTCTGACCATGTACTGACCTCTGCCTGTTTTCCGTTTTGACCCTGTGCTGCTTGCTTTGACATGAGACCTGTTTCATGTATTTGCAGGTAAACTGCCTGCCCTTGACCTGTTACCATATTGCATGTTCTCTGCCTGCCCTGACCTTGGCCTGTTACTGACTATAAGTTTGCCTAATCCCACCAGTGTTTTGGGTCAGCTGTCAACCACACCGGGACTACTCCAGGAGGTATCGGTCTGGTGGCTCCCCTGCAGTAAAGTGCCGATCCGTGCACAGAGGTAAAAGTGTGAATACCAAGAGACATCCAGGATAACCCCCTAAGGAATTGCCCAAAGTCAAACTGGTTGGTTGACACAGTGTTTCCACACCGACTGCCGTAACACTGTGCAGGGAACTGTAGTACTCCTTTTCTAATTTATGGGGTTGTGCTGCAATTCTTTGCATAGCTGAGTGACCATGTCCCACTGTAAACTATATAAGATGGGTGACTCTTCTTTAAGAAGAGCTCAACTGACAACAAAAGATTGACAAAAAAAATCGTTGTGGATTTTAAAGGTGAAATCGCTGCAAAGTAGCTAGCCACAAAATCTATAACATTTACCTGTAGCTGCCAATAGAGGGAGCACACTGCATAGAGAGTTTTCCACTTCCCCTTACATCGAATACTTGCTGTGAGCTCCCCCTAGTGGTAGCCACTGGAAGTCAGAATTTTTCTCGTGTATGGCTGTGTGCAGAGGCGTATTCTGTATGTAGCAGTATAGTATATACTATAGTCAAAATGGACTTGCTGCGGATGCAGATATGACAGTGAATATTTCAGAAATAAATTAACCTACTCAATTAGCACACATCTCCGATTTACAAGAAACAATTAGATTTGCATTTTTACAATTACCAGAAATTCTGGGAGCAGATCTCTTCCAGGAGCTATGGAGGTGAGAGTCCGGCCGCGCGGCGCTGAAAGGCTGCAGTGAATGGTCATGACTTTGATTTAAAAATGTGCATTTTAATCCCATTGTTTTCTAAGCTCCAGTGAACACTCAACTTTTTTTTTTTTCACTTTTTTGTTAGTTTTGGCCAATGGAGGCTCAAGGTCTGGATGTCACATAAGAAAGAAAGCATCGAGACGATGGCTGACAGGGCAGGACATCGAGGAATTGTTTTAGTTCTGGTCACTTTTTAGGGTGCAGTTCTATTATGGGATGCCCCTAGCTAAAGAATGCCCCCTTTGCCCACTCGAGGATTTACCACCTCCATGTTAATGTTATAGTCACAACTTTTGTAAAAATTTCCAGTGTGACCTGTTAAATGATGGGAGCATGAGGGGGAAAATACTACTACCTAAACTGCCGTAGTAAGTAGAAAATGCAAGATGAGGATGGAAGTAGTAAATATCAGACCCAAGAAAAGACACCAAAATGAATTCAGACCCCAGACCAGACTCTTAATGTAGACTCCAGACCAGAGCCCAAAGTAAATTCTGATCTCAGAGTCACAAATTAATGCAGATCATAGACCTGACCCCAAAATAAATCCAAACCCGAGACCAGGCTCCTAAATTAATGCATACCCAAAACCTTGCCCCAAAATAAATTCAAACCAGACTCGTAAATGAATGCACACCCCAGACCTGACTCCTAAATTAATGCAGACCTCAGACCTGACACCAAAATAATGTAAAACCAAACCGGACTCCTAAACTAATGCAGAGTTCAGACAAGACCCCAAAATGAATTCAGACCCCAGGCCAGACTCCTGGTTTAATGCAGACCCAAAACCTTACCCCAAAATAAATTCAAACCAGACTCGTAAATGAATGCACACCCCAGACCTGACTCCTAAATTAATGCAGAGCTCAGACCTGACACCAAAATAAAGTAAAGCGAAACCAGACTCCTAAACTAATGCAGAGTTCAGACAAGACCCCAAAATGAATTCAGACCCCAGGCCAGACTCCTGGTTTAATGCAGACCCAAAACCTTACCCCAAAATAAATTCAAACCAGACTCGTAAATGAATGCACACCCCAGACCTGACTCCTAAATTAATGCAGAGCTCAGACCTGACACCAAAATAAAGTAAAACCAAACCGGACTCCTAAACTAATGCAGAGTTCAGACAAGACCCCAAAATGAATTCAGACCCCAGACCAGACTCCTGGTTTAATGCAGACCCAAAAACTAACCCCAAAATAAATTCAGACCCGAGACCCGATCCCTAAAATTAATAAAGACCCAAAACCTGACCCCCCAAAAAAAATTCAAATCAGACTCCTAAATGAATGCACACCCCAGACCTGACTCCAAAATAAATACAGACCCCTAAATTAATGCAGACACAACACCTGACCCCAAAATAAATTCAGACCCCAGACCAGGCTCCTGAATTCATGCAGACTCCAGTCCAGAGCGAAAACAAATTCAGACCCCAGATTAGGCTCCTAAATTAATGCAGAACCCAAACCAAACCCTTAAATAAATTCAGACCTCAGACCGACCTCTAAAATTAAATTAGAGCCCAGAATTTTAAAGGGGTTATCCCACAAATATTAGTTATCACCTACCCACAAGATTGGTGATAAAAGAGAGGAACCTACATTCTTGTTTATCCTTGGCTTCCTGGTTTATGAATAGAATGTCAGAACTTCAGTTAAGATGGACACACGGACAAGACAGTCAGGACTCTGAGGGAGGCAGGGACAGAGCTCTCTGTACGTCTGCCCCAGAGAATGCACTGTGCACTAGTGCTCCATTCAGACAGCGGTCTTGGAGACCCCACATTCTTGAGATCCCCAGGTGTCCCAGCAGTAGGACCCCCAAAATATGACCTTTTTCAGGTATCCTGTAGATAGGTGATAAATACTTTTTGTGCGCTAATCCTTTTAAACTACGGACCCTAGATCAGAACCCAGACCAGATCCGTGAAGAAGACTCCATTAGTAATCAGACACCAGACAAACGACCCCCCAGGCATTTATTACGTCTCCTGGCTGATCTACAGGACGCTCTTGTCCTTGGAGCCGGACATACAAGGGGCTGGGCCTGATGCCCCTGTGGACCTGCCTGGAAAATGTTGAGGACCCTTTCCCATTTTGGAGTGGACCTATTGACTGCGTTCTTGTCTGACACATAACTTGAGGCCACAGTACAGAATCTGTTACAGCCCCCCACCTACCACGTGCCCTTTATAAGTTGAGACGTGAGGCACTGTAATACCTCACTTGTACCACAAGTCATCAGCATCACCCCAGCCATTATAGAGTAATTAGGAAATGACCACTAATTCTCTACCATGGTGTCAGTGATGCTGAGGTTGGCCTCATCCGCCGGGTGCCGCCGCCGCGGTTTTATCGGGTTACCCATCATGCAATGAATCTTCGTCAGTTAATGGGAAATAAATCTCCACGAGTAATTAGCGGATGTGACATTATTGACAATCTAATCCTGTGTTAATTAGCTTCTGTACGGATGCCGCGGGATATATGTGACCTGGCGGCAGCCACCGCGCTGCTGTGATGGGGGTACATGGGGGGGAAGTGGTGAAGGTTACAGTATAATTTCTTGCAATTACTAACGGTGACTCAGAGCCAGTCATTAATGTAAAGGCAATTAACGCAAAGGGGATTAATTGGTTTCAATTCCCAGAGACCAAACAAATCCGATTGGCCGCTGACATGGATAAGTTCAATATTTATGGACCATAAAGTCTCCCAGTCACCGATATCTAAGCCATGGTTATACCTTACTTACCGTACTGAATGGAACATGCATCTGTCTGCAAAGTTACAGTGATTCACTGTCCTGTCACTGTGTCAGTCTAAACTGCAGTTCTGGAATTTTAATCATGAACAAAGATGTTAAGATGTTCAGGATAAACAAAAATATTGGTTACTCTAGTAAAAGAGAGTGCAGCATAATACAGTCAGTGGACACAAAAAATTATTATATAATTATAATAATTATGTATTATTACAGAATAGTGAGTGCAGCTCTGGAGTATAATACAGGATGTAACTCAGGGTCAGTACAGGATAAGTAATGTAATGTATACACAGTGACTGCACCAGCAGAATAGTGAGTGCAGATCTGAAGTATAATACAGGATGTAACTCAGGATCAGTACAGGATAAGTAATATAATGTATGTACACAGTGACTGCACCAGCAGAATAGTGAGTGCAGCTCTGGAGTATAATACAGGATGTAACTCAGGATCAGTACAGGATAAGTAATGTATGTACACAGTGACTGCACCAGCAGAATAGTGAGTGCAGCTCTGGAGTATAATACAGGATGTAACTCAGGATCAGTACAGGATAAGTAATGTATGTACACAGTGACTGCACCAGCAGAATAGTGAGTGCAGCTCTGGAGTATAATACAGGATGTAACTCAGGATCAGTACAGGATAAGTAATGTAATGTATGTACACAGTGACTCCACCAGCAGAATAGTGAGTGCAGCTCTGGAGTATTATACAGGATGTAACTCAGGATCAGTACAGGATAAGTAATGTAATGTATGTACACAGTGACTGCACCAGCAGAATAGTGAGTGCAGCTCTGGAGTATAATACAGGAGGTAACTCAGGATCAGTACAGGATAAGTAATGTAATGCATGTACACAGTGACTCCACCAGCAGAATAGTGAGTGCAGCTCTGGAGTATGATACAGGATGTAACTCAGGATCAGTACAGGATAAGTAATATATGTATGTACACAGTGACTGCACCAGCAGAATAGTGAGTGCAGCTCTGGAGTATAATACAGGATGTCACTCAGGATCAGTACAGGAAAAGTAATGTAATGTATGTACACAGTGACTCCATCAGCAGAATAGTGAGTGCAGCTCTGGAGTATAATACAGGATGTCACTCAGGATCAGTACAGGATAAGTAATGTAATGTATGTACACAGTGACTCCACCAGCAGAATAGTGAGTGCAGCTCTGGAGTACAATACAGAATGTAACTCAGGATCAGTACAGAATAAGTAATGTAATGTATGTACACAGTGACTGCACCAGCAGAATAGTGAGTGCAGCTCTGGAGTATAATACAGGATGTCACTCAGGATCAGTACAGGATAAGTAATGTAATGTATGCACACAGTGACTCCACCAGCAGAATAGTGAGTGCAGCTCTGGAGTATAATACAGGATGTAACTCAGGATCAGTACAGGATAAGTAATGTATGTACACAGTGACTGCACCAGCAGAATAGTGAGTGCAGCTCTGGAGTATAATACAGGATGTAACTCAGGATCAGTACAGGATAAGTAATGTAATGTATGTACACAGTGACTCCACCAGCAGAATAGTGAGTGCAGCTCTGGAGTATTATACAGGATGTAACTCAGGATCAGTACAGGATAAGTAATGTAATGTATGTACACAGTGACTCCACCAGCAGAATAGTGAGTGCAGCTCTGGAGTATGATACAGGATGTAACTCAGGATCAGTACAGGATAAGTAATATATGTATGTACACAGTGACTGCACCAGCAGAATAGTGAGTGCAGCTCTGGAGTATAATACAGGATGTCACTCAGGATCAGTACAGGATAAGTAATGTAATGTATGTACACAGTGACTCCATCAGCAGAATAGTGAGTGCAGCTCTGGAGTATAATACAGGATGTCACTCAGGATCAGTACAGGATAAGTAATGTAATGTATGTACACAGTGACTCCACCAGCAGAATAGTGAGTGCAGCTCTGGAGTACAATACAGAATGTAACTCAGGATCAGTACAGAATAAGTAATGTAATGTATGTACACAGTGACTGCACCAGCAGAATAGTGAGTGCAGCTCTGGAGTATAATACAGGATGTCACTCAGGATCAGTACAGGATAAGTAATGTAATGTATGCACACAGTGACTCCACCAGCAGAATAGTGAGTGCAGCTCTGGAGTATGATACAGGATGTCACTCAGGATCAGTATAGGATAAGTAATGTAATGTATGTACACAGTGACTCCACCAGCAGAATAGTGAGTGCAGCTCTGGAGTATAATACAGGATGTCACTCAGGATCAGTACAGGATAAGTAATGTAATGTATGTACACAGTGACTCCATCAGCAGAATAGTGAGTGCAGCTCTGGAGTATAATACAGGATGTCACTCAGGATCAGTACAGGATAAGTAATGTAATGTATGTACACAGTGACTCCACCAGCAGAATAGTGAGTGCAGCTCTGGAGTATAATACAGAATGTAACTCAGGATCAGTGCAGGATAAGTAATGTAATGTATGTACACAGTGACTCCACCAGCAGAATAGTGAGTGCAACTCTGGAGTATAATACAGGATGTCACTCAGGATCAGTACAGGATAAGTAATGTATGTACACAGTGACTGCACCAGCAGAATAGTGAGTGCAGCTCTGGAGTATTATACAGGATATAACTCAGAATCAGTACAGGATAAGTAATGTAATGTATGTACACAGTGACTCCACCAGCAGAATAGCGAGTGCAGCTCTGGAGTATAATACAGGATGTAACTCAGGATCAGTACAGAATAAGTAATGTACTGTATGTACACAGTGACTGCACCAGCAGAATAGTGAGTGCAGCTCTGGAATATAATACAGGATGTAACTCAGGATCAGTACAGGATAAGTAATGTAATGTATGTACACAGTGACTCCACCAGCAGAATAGTGAGTGCAGCTCTGGAGTATGATACAGGATGTCACTCAGGATCAGTACAGGATAAGTAATGTAAGGTATGTACACAGTGACTCCACCAGCAGAATAGTGAGTGCAGCTCTGGAGTAAAATGCACGATGTAACTCAGGATCAGTACAGGATAAGTAATGTAATGTATGTACACAGTGACTCCACCAGCAGAATAGTGAGTGCAGCTCTGGAGTATAATACAGGATGTCACTCAGGATCAGTACAGGATAAGTAATGTAATGTATGTACACATTGACTCCACCAGCAGAATAGTGAGTGCAGCTCTGGAGTATGATACAGGATGTCACTCAGGATCAGTACAGGATAAGTAATGTAATGTATGTACACAGTGTCTGCACCAGCAGAATAGTGAGTGCAGCTCTGGAGTATAATACAGGATGTAACTCAGGATCAGTACAGGATAAGTAATGTACTGTATGTACACAGTGACTCCACCAGCAGAATAGTGAGTGCAGCTCTGGAGTATAATACAGGATGTAACTCAGGATCAGTACAGGATAAGTCATGTAACAAACCCTCAACTGTGTAAAGCGTGACAGCTTCTGGATATAATTAAAAAGGTTTCAGGGCTTTACTGGTGTTGGTTTGTCCATGATTTTTATATTGATGGCCGATCCTCAGCACAGTTCGATCATCTGTTTGAAGAGGCTTCGGCTGTGCCCGTGACTCGTGACAGAGGATGATGGCAATGCGCAGAACATGACGATGGGAGTCACAGTCACAATCTCATGAGTATAACACACGGATAATATCTCTAAAAAGATCACATTAGCTAAATTAACTTTCTTAGCTCTCCTTTCACACAGCTGAACCTTTGTTACAGTGTAGCAGTGCTGTAACAGTTGTTACAATTGTAACAAAGGCTGCAACCGATATCAACCTCAAATCCAGGACATGGGAGAGATTATGCAGCTGTGTTTTGCTCACACAGGATTACATACATAGATACATTGTAAGAAAACCCTTAGTTTCGAGGCTGGAAATGTAAATGACAGAACATATACACTCACCTAAAGAATTATTAGGAACACCTGTTCTATTTCTCATTAATGCAATTATCTAGTCAACCAATCACATGGCAGTTGTTTCAATGCATTTAGGGGGGTGGTCCTGGTCAAGACAATCTCCTGAACTCCAAACTGAATGTCAGAATGGGAAAGAAAGGTGATTTAAGCAATTTTGAGCGTGGCATGGTTGTTGGTGCCAGACGGGCCGGTCTGAGTATTTCACAATCTGCTCAGTTACTGGGATTTTCACGCACAACCATTTCTAGGGTTTACAAAGAATGGTGTGAAAAGGGAAAAACATCCAGTATGCGGCAGTCCTGTGGGTGAAAATGCCTTGTGGATGCTAGAGGTCAGAGGAGAATGGGCCGACTGATTCAAGCTGATAGAAGAGCAACGTTGACTGAAATAACCACTCGTTACAACCGAGGTCTGCAGCAAAGCATTTGTGAAGCCACAACACGCACAACCTTGAGGCGGATGGGCTACAACAGCAGAAGACCCCACCGGGTACCATCTCCACTATAAATAGGAAAAAGAGGCTACAATTTGCACGAGCTCACCAAAATTGGACTGTTGAAGACTGGAAAAATGTTGCCTGGTCTGATGAGTCTCGATTTCTGTTGAGACATTCAAATGGTAGAGTCCGAATTTGGCGTAAACAGAATGAGAACATGTATCCATCCTCTGATGGCTACTTCCAGCAGGATAATGCACCATGTCACAAAGCTCCAATCATTTCACATTGGTTTCTTGAACATGACAATGAGTTCACTGTACTAAAATGGCCCCCACAGTCACCAGATCTCAACCCAATAGAGCATCTTTGGGATGTGGTGGAACGGGAGCTTCGTGCCCTGGATGTGCATCCCTCAAATCTCCATCAACTGCAAGATGCTATCCTATCAATATGGGCCAACATTTCTAAAGAATGCTATCAGCACCTTGTGGAATCAATGCCACGTAGAATTAAGGCAGTTCTGAAGGCAAAAGGGGATCCAACACCGTATTAGTATGGTGTTCCTAATAATTCTTTAGGTGAGTGTATATATATGTGTCACAGGTGCTCACCCTTGAAATTTCACTCTTAGGCCTCCTGCACACGACCGTATGGCTTTTTTAGTATTTTGCAGTCCGTTTTTCACGGATCAGTTTTTCAGTTTTTTGTTTCAGCTTCCATTCCGTTTTGCCGTTCCGTTTTTCTGTTTGGTTTCCGTTTTTGATCCTTTTTTTGTAGGGTCCATTCACACGTCCGTGCGGTATTGGGCCGGCACCCCGTATAGAAATGCCTATTCTTGTCCGTTAATGTGGACAAGAATAGGACATATTCTATTTTTTTCGGGAGCCGCGGACCGGAAATGCGGATGCGGACAGCACAATGTGTGCTGTCCGCATCCTTTCAGTCCCCATTGAGAATAAATGGGTCCGCACCTGTTCCGCAGAATTGCGGAACGGATGCGGACTTATTCTACGGATGTGGGAATGGACCTTTATGTTTAAATAGTAAGTACATAAAAAAATTGGGCTGGGCATAACATTTTCAATAGACGGTTCCGCAAAAAAACGGATACGGAAGACATACGGATGCATTCCGGATGCATTCCGTATTTTTTGGCGTACCCATTGACTTGAATGGAGCCACCGATCGTTATTTGTGGGCAATAATAGGACATGTAGGAAATAGGTAATACGAAAACGGAAGGCATACGGAGTACCTTCCGTTTTTTTGCAGATCCATTGAAATTAATGGTTCTGTATACGGTCTGTATACGGAACGGAAAAAACTGAATGTAAACGGAAAAAAATATTTCATGTGCAGGAAGCCCCTTTCACACGAGCGAGTTTTCCGCGCGGGTGAAATGAGTGACGTGAACGCATAGCCACCCGCACTGAATCTTAATCCATTCATTTCAATGGGTCTGTGTACATGAGCGTTGTTTTTCACGCATCAGTTCTGCGTTGAGTGAAAAACGCAGCATGTTCTATATATACGCTTTTCACGCAGCCCTGGCCCCATAGAAGTGAATGGGGCTTCAGTGAAAAACACATGTGTGGATGCGATGCGTTTTTCACTGTCGGTTGCTTGGAGATGTTGTTTGTAAACCTTCAGTTTTTTATCACGCGCGTGAAAAACGCATCAAAACACATTGCACCCGCGCGGAAAAAAACTGACTGAACTGGTGCGAGTTTTACTAAACGCGCCCTGAACGCATCCGTACCTAATCCGTCACGCTCGTGTGAAAGAGGCCTTAGAAAAGGAACAAAGTGTACCCCAGGGCAAGACATAATATAATATAATGAAGCTCACACGCCCTGATGTCTATTGATCGCCTCCACCTCAATGTGTGAGGACAATGGAGATCACAACAGAAAATCTATCAAAAATACATGTATTTAAAGCTTGAAGAAACAACATAAGTGGAGATAAGCCATGAAACTGAAGATTAGCAGCAATGTGCACAATGTGGCTACAACAACACTGGGGACATTTGGAAAAAAGCGGGTAGCAGACATAACATATGTTGATGTAGCAGAGCTGACTTTCTCGTTTCACAGAACACATGATAACTGGACTCAGGGTAACTCAGGATGCACACAAGAAACAGTTCAATGAAAACCTCAGCTCAGCTACATCGTTCAAGAGGACCTGACAGCTCTTCTGACATGTCTGTTTTAGGAAAAGCTTGCATTCACCCTGATGTATCAATCTTATGGCATGTTTTCTTAGAGCTCCACTTCGCAAAGTTCTTCAGCTATTCCTCCTGGAAATGCATGAATAAATGGACAACTGGGTGTTACCACTTCCCTTGTCAATAGGGTCTCACCCTACACACATTATAGAATTCTCAGTGAAAGAATCAGACTGTGTAGGGACACATCTTGTTAATAACGGCAATGGTAACATCCAATTGTCAATTTATTTTTATATTTCCTGGAGGAATAACAGAGAAACAGCACAGGCACATCGCAACGTTCATACAGAATATTTATTTTATGTGGAATACTAGTATTTACTAAAACAACATTACTACATCACACAGGAGAGCAGGTCCTCAATACTACATCACACAGGAGAGCAGGTCCTCAATACTACATCACACAGCAGTGCAGGTCCTCAATACTACATCACACAGGAGAGCAGGTCCTCAATACTACATCACACAGGAGAGCAGGTCCTCAATACTACATGACACAGGAGAGCAGGTCCTCAATACTACATCACACAGGAGAGCAGGTCCTCAATACTACATGACACAGGAGAGCAGGTCCTCAATACTACATCACACAGGAGAGCAGGTCCTCAATACTACATCACACAGGAGAGCAGGTCCTCAATACTACATCACACAGGAGAGCAGGTCCTCAATACTACATGACACAGGAGAGCAGGTCCTCAATACTACATCACACAGGAGAGCAGGTCCTTAATACAACATCACACAGGAGAGCAGGTCCTCAATACTACATGACACAGGAGAGCAGGTCCTCAATACTACATCACACAGGAGAGCAGGTCCTCAATACTACATGACAAAGGAGAGCAGGTCCTCAATATTACATCACACTGGAGAGCAGGTCCTCAATACTACATCACACAGGAGAGCAGGTCCTCAATACTACATCACACAGGAGAGCAGGTCCTCAATACTACATCACACAGCAGTGCAGGTCCTCAATACTACATCACACAGGAGAGCAGGTCCTTAATACTACATCACACAGGAGAGCAGGTCCTCAATACTACATCACACAGCAGTGCAGGTCCTCAATACTACATCACACAGGAGAGCAGGTCCTCAATACTACATCACACAGCAGTGCAGGTCCTCAATACTACATCACACAGGAGAGCAGGTCCTTAATACTACATCACACAGGAGAGCAGGTCCTCAATACTACATCACACTAGAGAGCAGGTCCTCAATACTACATCACACAGGAGAGCAGGTCCTCAATACTACATCACACAGGAGAGCAGGTCCTTAATACAACATCACACTGCAGTGCAGGTCCTCAATACTACATCACACAGGAGAGCAGGTCCTTAATACTACATCACACAGGAGAGCAGGTCCTCAATACTACATCACACAGGAGAGCAGGTCCTCAATACTACATCACACAGGAGAGCAGGTCCATAATACAACATCACACAGGAGAGCAGGTCCTCAATACTACATCACAAAGGGGATTAGGTACTCAATACTACATCACACAGGAGAGCAGGTCCTTAATACAACATCACACTGCAGTGCAGGTCCTGAATACTACATCACACAGGAGAGCAGGTCCTTAATACTATATCACACAGGAGAGCAGGTCCTCAATACTACATCACACAGGAGAGCAGGTCCTTAATACAACATCACACAGGAGAGCAGGTCCTCAATACTACATCACAAAGGGGATTAGGTACTCAATACTACATCACACAGGAGAGCAGGTCCTTAATACTACATCACACAGGAGAGCAGGTCCTTAATACAACATCACACAGGAGAGCAGGTCCTTAATACAACATCACACAGGAGAGCAGGTCCTCAATACTACATCACAAAGGGGATTAGGTACTCAATACTACATCACACAGGAGAGCAGGTCCTCAATACTACATCACAAAGGGGATTAGGTACTCAATACTACATCACACAGGAGAGCAGGTCCTCAATACTACATCACAAAGGGGATTAGGTACTCAATACTACATCACACAGGAGAGCAGGTCCTTAATACAACATCACACAGGAGAGCAGGTCCTCAACACTACATCACACAGGAGAGCAGATCTTTAATACTACATCACACAGGAGAGCAGGTCCTCAATACTACATCACAAAGGGGATTAGAAACTCAATACTAGATCACACAGGAGAGCAGATCTTTAATACTACATCACACAGCAGAGCAGGTCCTCAATACTACATCACACAGCAGAGCAGGTCCTCAATACTACATCACACAGGAGAGCAGGTCCTCAATACTACATCACACAGCAGAGCAGGTCCTCAATACTACATCACACAGCAGAGCAGGTCCTTAAAAACTACATCACATAAGAGAGCAGGTCCATAATACTACATCAAACAGGAGAGCTGGTCCTCAATGCTACATCACATAAGAGAGAAGGTCTCAATACTATGGTGGGCAGATGCCCAGGGGGCCGCCTGTGCCCTCCTCACGGCTGGCTGTTGGAAGTTTTTGGGAATGTACAGTATTTTGTGCTGCTGGCAGTAGTATTTTGTGATGGACTGTGGCATTTGGCTCTGTTGGGGCGGTATAATGTGCCACAATATTGCTGGCCCTGCCTTCCCTGAATTTGGACCCGACTACAAAATGGGGCCACTTTTAGTATTTTTTTCCAGGGCCACTTTAAGTTCCCAATCCGCCGCTGCACAGGAGAACAGGTCATTAATACCACATCAGACAGGAGGGCAGACTCTCAATAATACATTACACAGGAGAGCAATTCCTTAGCGCTAAATCATACAGGACAGCAGGTCCTCAATACCACATCACACGGGAGAGCAGGTTTTTAATACTACATCACACAGGAGAGCAGGTCCTCAATACTACATCACACAAGAGAGCAGGTCCTCAATACTACATCACACAGGAGAGCAGGTCCTCAATACTACATCACACAAGAGAGCAGGTCCTCAATACTACATCACACAGGAGAGCAGGTCCTCAATACTACATCACACAGGAGAGCAGGTCCTCAATACTACATCACACAGGAGAGCAGGTCCTCAATACTACATGACACAGGAGAGCAGGTCCTCAATACTACATCACACAGGAGAGCAGGTCCTTAATACTACATCACACTGCAGTGCAGGTCCTCAATACTACATCACACAGGAGAGCAGGTCCTCAATACTACATCACACAGGAGAGCAGGTCCTCAATACTACATCACACAGGAGAGCAGGTCCTCAATACTACATCACACAGGAGAGCAGGTCCTCAATACTACATCACACTGCAGTGCAGGTCCTCAATACTATATCACACAAGTCCTCATTTGTCTGGCTTACGAAAGATACAGTAACATTATTGTATTGCATTGTGTATTGGTACTGTTTTGTAATGTATTGTATTTTATGGTATAGCACTGCATTGGTAGAGAAGTACAGTATATAGAAAACATTATGCTATTATTGTATTCTTATAATAACTTTTGTAGCATATGTTATAGTATTATTTGTTATTGCTATTGTATTTTATTACATTTTTGCTTGTATGGTAGCGGCATACTGGAGGCATCATACTATGATGTATTATATTCGACTTTATATTTTACATATGAACACTATTTCTCAGATAGGCGCTCAGACGTCTAGAGCACATGCAGCACACACAATTTTAATCACAATAATAAAACAACAATCTATAAAAACAATTAAAAGGATGAATTAGATATGGAATTAATAATGTGATAAAGTAATACTATATAAATACGATGCATATAAGATTTGCTCGACCCTGGTATAGAGAATAGTTTAGTTCATTGATACACATCAATCCTCTTACTATTCAGTGCTTTTCATTGTGTAGTCCATCCTCTATATAATCAATGAGGTAGTTCGAAAAATAGTTCATTGGAACAGTTCTCCTTTGTTATATACAGTTTCGATTAATAGGCCCTTTTATTTTTTCTTTAGAAATTATATAATTGTATCTTGAACGGTTAGAGGATCGTATCGATCTAACGGCATCGACTACGGTATATATATGCCGTTAGATCGATACCATCCTCTAACCGTTCAAGATACAATTATATAATTTCTAAAGAAAAAATAAAAGGGCCTATTAATCGAAACTAAGTTTAGCTGAAGGGGGCCATTCTGAAGATCCCCGCTGTCCTCTACTAGGCCACAGCTGAGGTTTGTGCTGCCATATTATACACATGGAGGTCATTTATACCAAATGCACCACATTATGACCACTCCCCTGCAGGACGCTAATAGGACCCCGGTGATGATGGATCGCTTACTACCGAAGGAAAAGTGTTGTGTTCACCTGGCAATTGGTTCTGAGTAACAGAGCCCATACATTCAGTATTTTTTTTTGCCATTCATCATTACTATTTTTTTTCTACAGCAGCATTATGTCCTCCAGAGCTGCTCTTCCTGCTCTATGCTGGGACCTGAATTTGCGCTTATAGTCCATCATTTTGGAGTTAGCAGTAAAGTTTATTTTTTCTCTCACTTCCCTACTGTTTTATCTAGGATGACCTGGTTTCTCTACCTTTGCCATCTTCCATCCACTCTTTCTGATCTCCATCGGATAAGTCCACATTTGAATAGGGATTATACAGCAATGTACATGGAGCATGGCGGCTTTAACTGGAGATACGGTATGGTAAGTGGGATGTGATATCTGGTGGTCCCAATGCAAATTTTGTAATGGAGTCTCAATGGTGCACTGAAGACGTCCCACCATATGGCATAGAACTGGCCAGGGCCCATGAAACTATTCAGATCTTGCACAAAAATGGCCTAAAACAGGACGTGATGACATCATAATATGGCTGCGGTCAAGGTTCGGGAGCCTGGATGACCCTGAGGAAATGAATTGAAGGCGGAGGTATCAGTACTCCCATTATTGGGCTCTTGGGATGATTGATCCTTTCACACCTGAGGCTAGTTCCAGAATAAAGCGGAGTGTTTGCCTTTGTTTTACGTCTCGCCGCTCGACATCCATCAAACACTAATGGACAGTCTCCTTACAGGAAGAAGACGGATCGTCAGACAGCACGAAAAATCTCCCAACACTTTGAAGTAATTTGTTAATGGCTCTGATAATGCAAACTGGAATGACTGCTGTATGAAATCACCCATGATGCCGTCACTCAAGGATGTATAGCCTGCCCTGCCGAATAACTTTGCATCCCATTACCATAAGATATAAGCGGCTGAGTGCAGGGACGTACAGTGCGGCCTGACTAAAGACCGGAGGCATCACCGATAAGGGACAGGGGCAACAGGGATCCTTCCCAATACCTGGATTCACTTCTCTTTTTCATAAACAGCGCCACTCTTACCCACAAGCTGGACTGACCATATATATCGGAGCCGTGGTGCAATACCAGGCATAACCTGAGCACGAGGGTGTCGCTGTTCTTCTTAAAATAAATAAATAAATAAACTATAAAGTCTTCTACAACAGAGATACAATGTATCAATCCAGAAATGTAGCATTTTAAAGGGGGTTTAAAAGTGATTCCCAAGGTGAGGATGGATAAATGTTCCACTCCTTTACACTTACTTCGCTAACTTTCGACATACCGTATACTATATCACAATTTTACATTGGGTGATTTAAGAGATACTACCAGTATTCCTGATAATATCCCTTGTGGTCTGGAGCGGTGAAAGAGTTAATATCAAATATCCCTGGTGGTCTAGAGTAGGGAAGGGGTTAATGTCTAATATCCCTGGTGGACTAGAATGATGGCGTTAATATCTAATAAACCTGGTGGTTTTAGAGGCATCCATCTAATATTCCTGGAGGTCTAGAGTGGTGAAGGAGTTAATATCTAACATCTCTGGAGGTCTCGAGTGGTGTGGGCATTGATTTGTAATATCCTTGGTGGCCTAGAGTAGGGAATGGGTTAATATACAATACCCCTGGTGGTGTAGACGGAGTGTTGAAAGGGTTTAATATCTAATATCACTGGTGGTATAGAGGCTTCCATCTAATATTCCTGGTGGTCTAAGTGGTGAAGGGGTTAATATACAATATCTGTGGAGGTCTAGAGCGCTAAAGGAGTTCATATCTAATATCACTGATGGTCTAGAGTAGCGAAGGCTTTGATCTGTAATATCCCTGGTGGTCTGGAAAGATGGGAGTTTAATATACTGTACCTGGGGTCTAAAGTGTTTTAGAAGTTAATATCTAATATCATTGATGGTCTAAAGCAGTGAATGCATTAATGTCTAATATTTCTGGTGGCGCTGAAGGAGTTAATATCTAACATCAATAATGGTCTATAGTGGTGAAGGGGTTGATGTATAATATAGCTGGTGGTTTACAGTGACGAAGGAGTTAATTCTAGACCAGGTGGTCTAGAATGGGGAAGGAGTTAAAATATAATATTCCTGGTGGTCTAAAGAGGTGAAAGGATTAAAATATAATATTCATGGTGGTCTAGAGTGATGAAAAGGGACAATATCTAATCATCCTGGTGGTCTAGAGCACTGATGGAGCCAATAGTGATATCCATGGTACTCTAGAGAGTTAATACTGTTCATAATAACATTGGAGGTCCAGCGGTTAATGACTAATATCTCTGGTGGTTTAGGACTGTGAAGGGGTTAATGGTATTTGTGGTGGTCTAGGTTAGTAAAGGGCACATATGTGTACATACAATGTAGAAATGTGTGCCGACCCTCGTGATACAGAGCTCCAAATCCTCAGCTTAGTGCCTACAGGACTGGATGCAATTGTCATTAGCCCCCAGCGGTGAGAAGTGCTAGGTCTGGTGTGGTGTTCAACCTCATTCACCGACAGTGAGCAGAGATCTTAAAAAAGGATGAGAAATGGAAACTTTGTATTGGAAAGTTGCAACATTTTTCATGATACAGACGCTGAGCTTTATTCTCACCGAAAACTACAAATTAATATTTCCTGGAAGGAGCGGCTGAACCTCGAGCTGAGGAGACCTGAACGACGGAGGAGGAGGACCTCGAGCTGAGGAGACCTGAACGACGGAGGATGAGGACCTCGAGCTGAGGAGACCTGAACGACGGAGGATGAGGCATCAGATCCTTCTCCTCAGGAGTCAGATGTCGTACATCCCTGAGAAATCAGCCCCCAGAGCACCACAACCCTCATCCTCCAGGAAAATGTGACAGTTATTAGACCTGCTCAGAGATCCTTACTGATGTGAACTGTCTACAGCAGAGACCTCCAGCCTGTGGATCTCCTGAAAAACTACAACACCCAGCATGCCCCGACAGCTTTGACTCGCTTTGATTTCAATAGGCGCTGTAAAGTGCAATGTACTACACTGTCCAGAATTCTTGGTGACCACAGCTATACATTATCTATACGTAAGTAAGTAAGGAAGTAACCCATGTCCATATCTAGTCCTGCTTTAGGATACATTTGTATCCAGTCTAGACAATGGGGGTCATTTATCAAAGGCTGGTGTAAAAATTCCCCTGCGCTGCCAGGTTGGCAACTTTCTTTTATGCAAGTTTCTTGGCGTCGGTAGCATCCTTGGTGTCAGTAGCACCTGTGCCATCCCAGGGTACGATTCGCTCCCGTCCTCCACAAGGTTCACCCAGTGTGCCGTCAGGGAAATGTAGCGTCCCTGGCCACAAGCACTTGTCCATGCGTCAGTCGTTAAGTGGACCTTCGCAATAACTGCGTTGGTCAGGGCACTGGTGATGTTACGGGACAAATGCTGGTGTAACACCGTGAAAAATATTGGTGGCTGGGGACAGAGTACCGCTGCCATCAGGCTGAGGAAATCCTCAGTGTCCACAAGCCTAAATGGCAACATTTCCAGGGCCAGCAATTTGGAAAGGTGCGCATTTAGTGCTATGGCCTGTGGGTGGGTGGCTGGGTATTTGCGCTTTCAATTAAAGGCCTGGGGTATAGACATCTGTACGCTGCGCTGGAACACATAAGTGGATGTGGTCGCTGATGGTGCTTGCGAAGGTCCAGGTGGTGCTTGCGTCTTGTACAGGGGATTGGCCAGCAAGTAACACAGGGGAAGAGGAGGCAGTGGTGTGACCCGCAGACACTGATTGTGGACCCAGGCATTCGGCCCACCTATTAGGGTTCTTTGATGCCATGTGGCGGATCATGCTGGTGGTGGTGAGGTTGCTAGTGTTCACGCCCCTGCTCATTTTTGTACGGTACAGGTTGCAACTGACAATTCTTTTATCGTCCGCACTTTCCTCAAAAAAGCACCAGATTGCGGAATGACTACGCCTTGGAAAGGGAGATTTCCGCAAGGGGGTGCTCAGGGGAACAGTTGCGGGCCCGCATTCTCCCTTTTGCCACCCCACTGGCTCTTCCAGCCTGTTGCGGTGCTGCGGATCCCTCGCCCTCTGTACTGCTGTCCTCACTCGGCTTGCCACCTTCCCAGGTTGGGTCAGTGACTTCATCGTCCACCACCTCCTCTTCCACTTCCTCACTCTGCTCATCCTCCTGACTTGCTGACCTAACATACTCACTTATTGACAACTGTGTCTCATCCTCATCATGATCCTCTTGAGACACTAATTGCCGTTGACTTATTGGCAACTGTGTCTCATCATCATCATCCACCTCGTGAAACACTAATTGCCGTTCCCCACCGTCATCTTCTTCTGACTGCAGATGCTCAAGAGTTTGGGAATCAGGGCACAAGATCTCCTCATGCCCCTCTTCAAGCGGGCTTGGCGAGAGGCCCAAATTAAGGAATGGCGATGAAAAGAGCTCCTCGGAATATCCGAGTGTGGGATCACTTGTTTGCCAAGACTCTCCATGATAGGAGGAAGGAGGATCAGGGTAAGGATTCTGTTGACCAGACTCTTGGCTACTGAGACTGGACTTGGTGGAAGACAGGGTGGTGCTTAACCGACTGGAAGCATTATCTGCTGCAATCCAACCGACCACCTGGTAGCACTGGTCTGACTTTGAGAGTGGTGTCCTGTGCCGCCCTGCAAACTGGGACATGAAGCTAGGTATCGTGGAGGAGTGTGTTTCTTGTGCTCTGGCAGCAGGCACAGTTTCACCACGCCCAGCGCCCAGAGTGCAGGTTTTGTAAGTGTATGCGCAAATAATATACACAGAATGTAACAGATATTTTTAGGATGCGCAAACGTTATACAGGAGTATAGCGCAACTAATGTCGCTGTCACCGCCACCTAATAAAAAATTATACTGAATTAATGTCACTGATATTTAGGATGGGCAAACGTTATACAGGAGATGTAGTGGAGGTAATGTAACTGTCCGCAGGTAATGTAACTGTTATAGACCCTTAAAATGACTTTTGGGTCTATAACAAGTATAAAAACTTAAATATTCCTATTTCAATCCCTACATTATCTCTCCCTGACTAATACTGAGCCGAACACATAGCACCCGAACACATAGCACCCGATGACGCGTTTCGGCCAGCCATTCACTATAATTCCAGCAGCCAACATGGCTACGGCATTACAGTGAATGACAGTACTTACCTTCACGTTTATTGGCTGCGTAGCAACCAGCAAACGTGCGGGGAGGAGACTAGAGCATTGCGCTCGAGCACACGCGGTATTCGGCCGAACACCACGATGTGCCGAGCATCGCGATGCTCGAGTCGAACAAGTGTTCGGCCAAGCATGCTCGTCCAACACTAATGAAGACATGTTATTGATTCATCACCCTCAGCCCCTGAACCACTTATATTATCTTCACAGTCACCATTCATATAGTCTTAAAGGGAACCTGTCACCGGGATTTTGGGTATAGAGCTGAGGACATGGGTTGCTAGATGGCCGCTAGCACATCCACAATACCCAGTCCCCATAGCTCTGTGTGCTTTTATTGTGTAAAAAAAACCGATTTGATACATATGCAAATTAACATAAAAGAGTCATATCTTACTTGTGTGACCAGAGAAGAGTCATATTTTCAAGCTCTGACTCATCTCAGGTTAATTTGCATATGTATCAAATTGTTTTTTATACACCATAAAAGCACACAGAGCTATGGGGACTGGGTATTGCGGTGGTGCTAGCGGCCATCTAGCAACCCATGTCCTCAGCTCTATACCCAAAATCCAGGTGACAGGTTCCCTTTAAAGGTTTAGCGCCCCCCTCTTCATTGTGATTGACTCCTAGATGACATTCACACGATGGATCCAGTTTAGAGATAAGCAAATTTCTTGAAATAGTTTCATGTCCAATTCATGGAATTAAAATAAAACACCTTTCACTGTAAATCAAATGTGCTCCAATAGCTCTGAAAATTGATATATAACTGTCCCTGGTCTGTTAGCGCTTGTATTTTTTTCTGAAAAGATTCAGAGAACAAATATAAGTTCTAGACAAAACAGAGTATATGTCACAGAAAATGAGATGTGCAATCCAGTTCCTTTTCCAAAAGGACAAGAGTACTGAAGAGAAAATTGCCCTGCTTAGCTGAGTGGTCTTGGGGGTGCTCTTGGGAGTACTGTTTCTCATCAGAGAGACCAGCAAAACTGGATAAGGAGTACTGTAGTCCAGCCAATGCTGCTCTGCCTTTCATGGAAACCTATATACTAATTTTGTGTTTTACGTCTGGAAGGAAAGCTAATTTGAATATCTTTCTCAAGAACCCAAAGGTGAGCCAAACTGATGCCACCAGACATAAGATGCTAAAATTGCATATATGTTTTCCAGAAAGGCAAAGCAGTGTTGGCTGGACTACAATACTTCATGCACACTTGTTGGTCTCTCTAATGAGAAAGAGCATTCGAAGTGGAATTCGCTCTCAAGTTTAGAAAAACTTCGATTCACAACAAATCAGAATTTCCTCGCACGTCGTTGAAACGAATCAGGATTTACTAAAATGGCAGCTGCACGTGTTACAAAGCAAAACTAATTGTAGAGGAGACAAGCCTGGGAACACAAGGACCGCAGATAGACAGCCCCTGTGATGCCACAGCCCTATAAAACCATCATCCCGTGCTGTCTCCGCCATTGTCCTGTGAGCTGAGCCTGGGGAGAGGCGTGACAAGCGCTAGGGACAGTGTTGTTGAAAATAATTAATAGAAGAACTCAATTATTCCCGTGCCCAGAATGCCAACCAATACCATCCAGTCTGCACCCCTTAGGGATGCCAGGTCTTAATGATGACCATCCTCCTCTTTTGCTGACTTTACTTCTTCCAAATCATCCTTCAAAGTCTCCATGTCCTAGAAAAGTCAGCAAGATGCAGAGAGAAGAGGAGCTGGATGTTCCTGATGACATATTCTCACCGATATTAGATGATGTGGAAAAGGAGGAAAAGCAGATGGCAGAAGAAGGGCTCCCACCTGCAGGACAGGAGAGCGCTGGGGTCAGAGAAGTGGGTATGCCAGCAGATTGTGTCCCCAGCCAAACCCCCATACCAGCAACAACCTCTGTTTAAAGGTGCAGCACGGCCATTAACAATGAAGACCAACTATACAGTGCGGCCTTCATTATTACATGAAAGGAAGCTGCGGGCTAATTGGCCGCGCGGTTCTTCACCGCAGCCTGGCCGCAATCCGCCTGCAGCACAGCCGCTCTGTGTGGCTGTACCCTAAGCCAGAGTGGCCTGGGTATAACTGATTTATAGCGATCCGTGATGAATTCATTCGGAACAAATCGAATTTCTTGGCAAGGCGAATCTAATTTTTCAAAACTTCACTCATCTCTACTTACTGACAATAGCGAGCGCTGACTGTCCGCACTCCGGCAACTGGTTAATCGTTTAGCGCACCAGGGATACAGAAGGATCATACATTGTATCATACACGGCAGAATTTATATATAAATATATGTAGCATACGCCAGTTTTATCGACATTTATGATGGAGCAGTGAGTCCAGCGTCTTCGCAGTTCAGTGAAGACGGATATTCCTTAGCGATGCTCATTCAGAGACAGTTTTTTCATACAAATCTACAAATTCACTTCACAAAGTATTTTACAAAAACTTTCCTTTTCACTTCCTCTACACATTACAGGAAAAAATAACATTTTGAAATGACAGTTGCACTTAAATTTTTGGGGTAAATTCTTGCATTCTTGCGGATCTCTAATCTATTTGCAGTTCGCGCTCCTCACTCAGACATGGAGCTCGGCTCTTCTCCTCTCAGTCTCCCTTTCACCCCCTCTGATAAGTGCCGAGCTTTTCCTCTGCTTTCAGCCCACATTTTTCCATCTCTTCCCAGGAAAGCTGTTTTAGCAGAACCCTTCCCCGTCCTCTGCTGATGTCATTGGTAATCATTAACATTTTATATAAAAGCTCCAAAATCCATGAGGCTCCGCATGAGACTTACTCAGGCTATCTCCAACTGACAGCCGCTCTGGGCGCCAATACAGATCACGGGGAAATAAAATGATGCTGAACTCAAGGGAAAAAAAAGAAGTCATGAAGGTCCAACAAAATACAAGGTTAACCAAGGTCCGCTGACAGGCGGGCTCTTCTAAGGCCCCTTTAATTAGGGGCATCTCATAAAGCCTTTGACATGAATGGTCTCCACCTTGTGACCCAGAAGGACCTGCATCAAGTAGGTCCATGTGACCTTCAAAGCTCTTGCTTCAAATACATATGTGCTATGGAAAAGACACCCAAGTATATTGGGGCTCCACAGCTAGACTTTTAATGGACCCCACTAATGCCACTGCCAAAAAGTTTATGATTTCAACTTTTTCCTTGCCATTAGTAACAACAGTTCATTAACCTTCATCATAGGCACTCCTAAACAAAGGATTTGCTCCCCTACAACTACTGGGGCTGAGGAAAGGAGGCCTTCTTCTGTCCCCGGCATTATATGGCAGCCACCACTAGAGGGAGCTCACTAGTTAGAAATGTGTACAGCCTTCATTATGTTCAGGGGTTACTGTATGAATTCCTATGCACTGAGCTCCCTCTAGTGGTGGCTGAGGATAGTCAGCTTTATAAGATACCATGTGAGGGGAAGCAGGAGACATAGATCTATATGGGGAGAGATGTATTGTGTATTTAAGGCAGTTGTCTGGTGTAAATGCCTTAGGCAATATGATGTTCAGAATAAGTGCCATGCTTATAAAGCATCTTATTTTTGCTGAAATAGAAGTCATGTAAAACAAGGTGGACAGAAAACAATTTGAAAGCTCCCTTGCTGTCCTACGTCATGCTACCCTGCATTGAGCAAGGAGGAGGACGAGGAGGAGGAGTGGGGCAGGATTGAAAGAGGAAACCAGGATCACTGGATTTCTCTCATGTTGGGATACGCTCTCCTACTATCTTTAGGCAGGTGCAGGAATTATAATAGGGATCGAGCGAGGCTGTCCCACCAGAAGTCTGTGCTCAACTAATCTGACCTCATTGCATAGCTCTAAAAATCCATCTATCATGTTTGTCCATCCACTAAAAGTAGTTATAAGATGCATCCCGGTGAGTGTTATCATTGCAGTGACAATGCCAGAATTACACCCTATATAGAAACTTATAGGTGTCTGGGGTTTTCATATCCTCAAGGTAAGCCCTTAATATGTGATCAGTGGGGGCCCGACTCCTTCAACCCCTACCAATCAGCTACTTGAGGAGGCTGTGGAGCTCACTGGCCTCCTCGCAGCTTACCAAGCACAGCGCCATCCATTGGAGAGTGGCTGTGCTTGGTACTGCAGCTCAGCCCCATTCACTTGACTGGCCACGTGACCAATGAACGTGAGTGACATCACTGGCCCGGTGCTCACCACCGGCGCGCCACTGCCTCTTCAAACGGCTAATTGACAGGGGTGCCAGGAGTCAGACCCCTGCCGATCTGATATCGATGACCTATCCCAGGGATGGGCAAACCGCGGCTCTCCGGGTGTTGTAAAACTACAGATCCCGTCATGCCCTGCTGTAGGCTGATAGCTGTAGGCATACTGGGCATACTGGGAGTTGTAGTTATACAACAGCTGGAGAGCCGCAGTTTGCCCATTCCTGACCTATCCCAATATGAAAATCTCCGGAAAAAACCTTTAAGCAATCTATATCCATATGACCTACTAGGGTATGTGCATGTAATAGAGGGAATTATCCCCCACTATTGGCCAAGCTCATCCATGCTTTACACAACGTTTAATGAAGAGCATGCAGTGCGGTAAGCCATTTAATTCACCTGGAAATAAATGTGTTGTTTTTTTTTGGGGGGGGGGGGGGCAGAAAACGGAAATCAGCTTATTGTTAGAGGAGATGACACTATAAAGACGGTGACCCCTTTAATTATAGATAGCGCGACTATAAGATAAAAATGTTGCAAGTGAAACCAATATTTATAAACATTTTTTAACAATGTATCCAATATTGTATCCAAGAGCCTAACAGTGCAAGCAGCAAGTGACCCCTAGGGCTCCGGTATGGGTTCATACATGGCGGGATGGGGAATATTACACAATTAGCGCTTATTCACACGAACGTGCCCGCGCTGCGGACCGCAAATTGCGGTTCGCAATGCAAGGGGAACCAATCGTGGGGAAGCTGCATGCGGATCCCAGACCCAGATTCAACTTGAATGGGGTCCGCGATCCGTCCGTTCCGCTAAATGATAGAACGAGTTCTATCCTTTTGCGGGACGGAAGCACGGAACAAAACAGAAGCGCTTCCGCGGGGTTCCGTTCCGTGCTTCTGTTCCGCACCGCATCTCCAGATTTGCGGACCCATTCAAGTGAATGGGTCCGCATCCGTTATGTGAAATACACGCGGCTGGTGACCCGTGTATTGCGGAAACCGCCGTATGCGGTCCGCAGCAAGGGCACGGAGCCCTTACGTTCGCGTGAAAGAGACCTTAATGTGAAGACCAAGTTTACTCCACATAGGCCCCAAGTGATCTTTTTCCACACTGCAATTCCCACTTTAATGATCAAAATTCTCTGCAAAACTCTAAATGTGGCAAATCGTCTCCTCCATCTTCATATAATACCGTATACTGACTGTTCACGAATCACAGGCGATGAAGCATCAAGAAACATGGCACCTTAACACCTGTCCATGACTGCTACTGCCCGTAAAACAGTTTAATAAAGGTACAACAGCATCAAAGTCACCTCCTGGACATCACTGTACATTGTGTGTGTTCCCTTGGGCTTTACAAAGGTTTTTTAGCCAAGACCAGATTTTCAGAGCTGAAGTTGGTTGATGCAGTCACTTACAGATTCCAAGTAAATTCTCTTGTTGTCAGTGCCACCTAGAGGCCACCAGTTGTACTACAGACACATTAGAACCCCAGATACAGATGTAAGCAAGGACTCTATATGTAGGACCCTATATAGACCAGCCAGCTCCAACCTGTGGATCAATCACAGACGTGCTACACATGACAAGCTCATCACCGCCGTATCTTTTTTCAGTGTCATTTGGAGTTGAGCAGGTTCCTGATAAGTAAGCAGCCAACACTGCACTAGACCTAAAAGTAAATGAAGCATTCAAAACTCAATATCCCCAGCATGTTGTATAGAAGGCAGCTGAGATAGCTCTGCTACATGGAGGCAATATTTATGCACTACATCCCATTGTAACTTATGCAGCCCCCTCCCCAAATATGTGCTAACTCTTTGCAACTTATAGGATGTACTTATTCTAACCTACCATGAGGGTTGTGTGAAAAAGGATAATGAAGAGAATGAGGAGAAGAGGAAGAAGCAGAATGAGAATAAGAGGAAGAAAGAGCATGGGAAGAAAACGGAGAAGAGAAAGAAGGAGAATAGGAAGAAGAAGGAATATGGGGGGGGGAAGGGGAGGAGGAAGAAGAATGGAAAAAAGGGGAGAAGAGGAAGAATGAGAATGAGAAGAAGGGGAAGAGGAAGAAGAATGGGATGGAAAAGAGAAAGAAGGGGAAGAGGAAGAAGAATGGGATGAAAAAGAGAAAGAAGGGGAAGAGGAAGAAGAATGGGATGAAAAAGGAAAATAGAAAGAAGGGAAAGAGGAAGAAGAATGGGATGAAAAAAGAAAAGAGAAAGAAGGGGAAGGGGAAGGAGAAGAAAAATGAATATAGGGAGTAAAAGAATAGGAAGAAAGGGGAGAAGAGCAAGAAGGACAGAAAAAAGGAGAACAGGAAGAATAGGGAGAAGAGGAAGAAGAAGAAGAATGGGAAGAAAAAGAAGAGGATAAAGAGGAAGAGGGAAATCGAAAAAAGAGAGAAGAAAGAGTAAGAGGAAGAAGGAGAATGGAAAAGGGAGAGGAATGTGAAGTAGAGAAAGAAGAAGGAGAAGAAGAAGAATAGGATTTAAGAGAAGAGGAAGCAGAATGGGAATAAAACGAATGGGAAGAAGAAGAGGAATACGGAGAAGGGGAAGAAAAAATGAGAAGAATGGAAAGAAGAGGGGTATGGAGAATGGGAAGAAGGAGAAGAGGAAGATATGTCTTTTTTCAACCGTATTAACTATCTAACTATGTAACTATGTAAGAAGTGGAAGCAGAATGGGAATAGAAAGAAGGTGAAGAAGAAGAAGAAGAAGAAGAATGGGTGGAAGAAGAGGAAGAATCAGAATGGAAAGAGGAACAGGACAAAGAAGAATAGGAAAAATAAGAATGGAACAAAGAACAGAAGGACAAAAAGGAAACAAGATGGGAATAACAAGGAAAGGGATAGTAAAAGAGAGAAGAAGAATTGGAAGAAAGGGGGAATGGAGAAGAAGGAGGAGAGGGAGGAGAAGAAAGATAAGTAAAAGGGGAGAAAGAGGAAAAGAAGAAATAGAAAAAGCAAAAGAAGGAAGCAGGAAGAGAAGGAGCAGATGTATCCAATCCTGCAGTTATAGCAATATTAGGCATTGACAAACTGCAGCAATAAATAAAGTTTCACAACTCCTCACAGCTCCCACTTGAGACATCTCTTAGGACCTGCCTTGCATCATTTATAATGTAGATGTGATACTGAGTATCCAATGCATTTCTTACAGCACAATCATGGGGCAATGAGCAGCTCAAACATCCCTGACACAACTTGCTGGGTTGAGTAGTATCCATCTCTACTCCTATGTGCACCATGTAATGACTGAAATATTTCGTCTCTACTTAGACATATGAAGGTGTTACTTACCCTTGCGCAGGATCTGGAACATTAATCGTGGCTGAGATGCGCCAAGTGCAGCAGATAAGATTTCCTCTCTGCCAGGGAAGGCTGCAGACCTCTGGGGCATCAGTCTAATCCTCAACCTGCCCTCCTTAGACTCCAACCACCAGCTGAACAGCTCAGTCAGGTTAAACTCCAGTCTCCTCTTAAGAACAGAACTTGGAAGGTCTTCTCGTTGACCCTCGTTGCTCAGGTTCTTACCATCCTCCAAGGTCCTTGGTTCCCAACCTACTCCACATCCATCCCTTACAAGATCTCCCCCTACTTCCACAAAAAGCTGCTTAGATCTGCGTAGGCTTTTCAGCGTCCCAGCTTTCAGCACCTTGGACAGAGGCGCTGGCTGAGGTCTGGCCGACAGCTGCTCCTTCTTGAAATGACCATATTGACGAAGTCCAGCAGAACGTTCAGTCAAGGACTCCACCAGAGGTCCACAGTCCAGAACCAAGCTGGAGGTCGCCTGGAAGTTGATACTTGCTGTCCCTGCAGGAAACAGACCCAGAAGATCCCTCAAGGAGTTCCTAAAAGCTGCAGGAATGACAAAGTCAACAGCCAGGTTTTTCCTTTTCATCCTGGTGAAGCTGGGCTCCCTTGGACCTTGATATGCCCGACTGTAAGATCTTGGAGATGAGCTTTTCTCCAGACATGAGCAGCACCTTAAAGCACACAACACAAAAGCCAAGAGGGACAGGTTATATTTCTGGGGTCTCATGGTGATGATTTCCAGGCAATGGATTTTTCTTCACTATGAGATGTTGCCAAGTTTACCACCTCTTGTGTTTCTTCTCCCTTCTATGGTTTTGGATTGGAGATTATATGGGGTGTCTTCTGAAGGATCCTGGATCTTGTGTCCCTGGATGGTTATATCCTAAAAAATGTGCTGTATACTCATGTTCCACAACCTGAGAACATCTGAAGGTATCTAGAAGACTTCACCCTCATCCACACAGGTAAGGAGATTGTTCTCCTCAGACTGGCATGCTGATAGTACACTAAGGCTGCTCTTTTCTGAAAGTGCTGAACAGATTCAGGATTCCTGGGTCTTCCCCAATGTGATTTTCTATCTTGCTGCAGCCTAGTGACAGCCTCTCACTGCCACCCTCTGGAAGAGCTGCAGAACTCATCTGCTATCCAGCAGACTCTGCCTTCTTCTTAGAGATGCTGCTACCTCCAGTCTTCACCATCTAGGCATCAGATGGCACAGGTGACGTCACAAACTGGGCAGTTCCAGCTACATGCCCAATCAGGAGATGGAGAGTATCATCCTCAGCCTTGTCATGGATCTGCCTTGCCTTCTCAGTCAGCTGCATGGACAGGACCTTGCTGCTTGGATGCTCATGGTGCAGCCTGGGGGCACTATGTGGCTTGTTGCTTTTGGGATTCCACTGATGGTGGCTTAGTATCTGTAGATATCCAGTGAGTGGATGAAGTTTGCAGTTGTATAGTCCATGGACTCTTGGTGGAGACCCCATCCAGGTGGATTTGTTAGTCACACCTTAAAGGGGTAGAGACCAGTTTTGTATTTTTAACGCAGATGCACCAGAACTATTGGAGAATGTGACTGCGATTGCCGCATGCGGCGCAGTGTTTGTCCTTAAGCTTTAGGGTTCATCTGCCAGACTTGGGGGGATTGTAGAACCAGTACATAGTGGATGAGATTATTCCAGCTCTCATCCACATATGTTTCCGTGCAGAAAATGAATTATTTTTTTAAATCAATTTCTGACCAGGACTGGCTTATTGAGAATTTTCTCATTGAGTTCTAGGTGGAAGTCAAAATCTGCAACAAGCCCCAATGGTTGTGGATGTTGCTGCGGATTTCCTAGGGATCTGCTGAAAAATCCATAAGCCCTAAATATTTAAAAGTCACTTTCCTCAGACCACAGCACAAGCTGCAGCACGTCCATTGGAGGTGGTCGCAGGAGGCCGGTCATGGAGAGGCCAGCACGGAAGCAGAGATACATGGGAGCGCCAGGGGAGTTCTTTTTTCCCGCACTTGACTCTCACCTGTAAATGCGGCGAGGAAATAGGCATCAAAATTCCCGCCATATTCTAAAATGTTCCCCCAAAATTCCCCAGTGTGTGGATGTACCCATAATGTTACCATACGGAGATGCAAAATTTACATGATTACCCACTAGGAATATATTCAGAGTGAAAAAAAAAAAAATCATGCACTTTATCTGTAGGATAGGTCATCGATATCAGATCAGCGGTGGTCCAACTGGCAGCAATCCCCCCATCCGGCTGTTTTCAGAAGCTCTGCTGTCGGAGCTACATAGCTCCATCTACTGGCCGTGTCTGGTTACTGCTGCAATACTCCCATTCAAGTCAATAAGATTGAGCTGCAATACCAAGCACAGCCACAATACAACGGTTCTTTTAAGAATTTCATGTAAATAATGCTTAAAAGGGGTTTTCCAGATTTTTTTTTTATCAATATCAGACTGGTGGCGGTCCGCGCCCTTCCTGATCGGATGATGACCTGCAGACGTCAGAACCAAGTTGAGCATGCCTGGGTCTACACCTTTGTAATAGTCTTAATAATGTAAGTTATTTCCTCGCCAGCTTTGCTCTGCTTGCTGTCAGTGAATAGAAAGATTCTGGTTTGCATTCAAGGGTTAAACAACCGGTGCAGAACTAGCACTAGCTAAACACATGAGCAGCATATCTGTTTCCAGATCCCAACTGTTTGCAACAATGTATCAGTCTGGAAATCAGACTCTTTAGCTCACACTGGATACAAAATAGGGATCATTTTAATCAGCATTATCAACCCTTACAAGGCAGCGTGCCTGGTCCAATAGGTTCGATTTTGTCGTAACAGGTGTCCTTTAACTTTGATCCGTTAACCCCTTAGATGCCACTGTCAATGCTGAATGTGGCATCTAAACGGTTAGAGCGAGGGCGCCTTCTCTCGTCCCCCCATAATGTGATCGTGGGGTGCCAACACACTGTAATTGCAGTCAGGGGCTGTCACTGTCAGTTTCACTGTACGGCCTCGTGCACACGAATGTTTCATTTTTTGCGGTCTGCAAACCGCGGTTCCGCAAAACACAGCAATTTGCGGAACGGAACAGGCGGCCCATGTAGAAATGCCTATTCTTGTCCGCAAAACGGACAAGAATAGGAGATATTATATTCTTTTTTGCGGGGCCGCGGAACGGAGCAACGGATGCGGACAGCACACGGAGTGCTGTCCGCATCTTTTGCGGCCCCATTGAAGTGAATGGGTCCGCACCCGAGCCGCAAAAACAACGGCCGTGTGCATGAGGCCAAACTGCGATACAGTAGTACTGCGGAGTATTATGTGAGATATCAGAGGATGATAGGATGATAAAGAAAATGAAAATAAAAAGTGTTTGGAAAAAAAATAAAAAAATAAAAAATCCCCAAAAACATGTTTACATAAAAGTATAAAAAACAGATGAAAAACTACACATAAATGGTATTGCCTCGTCCGTATTTCCCATACAATAATATGATTGCTTTTTTTTATCCCATACAGTGAACAATGTAAAAAATAAAACCATTACAAAATGACCGCATTGTGTTGTCTACCTCCCAAAAACAAAATGTGCATCAAAACGGCCCCGATGAAAAATGCAGCTTATCCCCCCAAAAAACCAAACCCTCAGGCCTCTTTCACACAAACATGTGATGGCCATGCCCGTGCTGCCATCCGCAATGCACGAGCGCCGACCGCGGGCCAGCCGCATGCGGATCGGCGGACCCATTCACTTGAATGGGGTCCGCGATCCGTCCATTCCACAAAAAGATAAGACAAGTTCTATCTTTTTGCGAAACGGAAGCACGGAACGGAACCCCGCGAAGGCACCCCGTAGTGTTTCCGTTCCGTGGTTCCATTCCGCACTACATCTCCGGATTTGCGGACCCATTCAAGTGAATGGATCCGCATCCATAATGCGGAATGCATACAGCAAGTGTATGCGGGCCGCACTATACGGCCACGGGGGACACGTGGCCGTGTGAAAGAGGCCTCACACTGCAAAATAAAAATGTTCAGGGTCTTTGAATGCAACAACACATATTTTTTTTTTTATAAGAAAAATAATATCTACGGTAAAAAAGTAAAATACATTAATAATTTTTTTTTAAAACTATATAAATTTGGTATTGTCATAATTTACTGATCAAAAGAATAAAGTTATCACATGTCACTTATACCATACGGTGAACGCCATAAAAACAAGACCCAAAAAAACCATGGCAGAATCCATATTTGTTATCCCCCCCCCCCCCCCCCCCCCCAATTTTAAAAGCTACACATTACAGGTATCCCAAAAACGATATCTTTAAAAAGTGCAACTTGGAGAGTTGCAATGGAAAGGACATGCCCACTGAGCTGTTACAGGAAGAGCTTCAGCAGGAAGGACATGCCCCCTAAGCTGTGATAGGGAGAGAACAGCAGCAGAAAAGGCATACAAATGCGCTGTGCTAGTGAGAGAGCTGCAGCAGGAAGGACAGGTCTCTTGAGAAAGGACACACTTCCCTGAGCTGAGGCAGCAAGAGAGCTACAGCAGAAAGGACACATCCTCTGAGCTGTGCTAGGAAGAGAGCTGCTCCTGGAAGGACACACCATCTGAGCTGTGCTAGGGAGAGAGCTGCAGCAGAAAGGACACATCCTCTGAGCTGTGCTAGGAAGAGAGCTGCTCCTGGAAGGACACACCATCTGAGCTGTGCTAGGGAGAGAGCTGCAGCAGAAAGGACACATCATCTGAGCTGTGCTAGAGAGAGAGCTGCAGCAGAAAGGACACACCATCTGAGCTGTGATAGAGAGAGAGAGCTGCAGCAGAAAGGACACATCCTCTGAGCTGTGCTAGAGAGAGAGCTGCGGCAGAAAGGACACATCATCTGAGCTGTGCTAGAGAGAGAGCTGCAGCAGAAAGGACACATCATCTGAGCTGTGCTGGAGAGAGAGCTGCAGCAGAAAGGACACATCCTCTGAGCTGTGCTAGAGAGAGAGCTGCAGCAGAAAGGACACATCCTCTGAGCTGTGATAGGGAGAGAGCTGCAGCAGAAAGGACAGAATCCTGAGCTGTGATAGGGAGAGAGCTGCAGCAGAACGGACACATCCTCTGAGCTGTGATAGGGAGAGAGCTGCAGCAGAAAGGACAGAATCCTGAGCTGTGATAGGGAGAGAACTGCAGCAGAAAGGACACACCATCTGAGCTGTGATAGGGAGAGAGCTGCAGCAGAAAGGACACACCATCTGAGCTGTGATAGGGAGAGAGCTGCAGCAGAAAGGACACATCCTCTGAGCTGTGCTAGAGAGAGAGCTGCAGCAGAAAGGACACATTCTCTGAGCTGTGATGGGGAGAGAGTTGCAGCAGGAAGGACACACCCTCTGAACTAGGATAGGGTGAGAGGAGCAGCAGGAAGGACACCCCCCAAGAAGGACAGGCCTAGTGGTGTACCTGCAATAGAGCCAGACCACGTGACTGCTATGGGGCCCGAAGGAAGGGGAGGTCTGTGGGCTGGTAGGAACTTGCTCTTCTCTTCCCCTTATGAAAACATTGCACTTTCATGCAGCTGCCACTAGAGGGAGCTAAATGCAAAGAGAATATTACAGCTTCCATGGTAGATGTATACATTCCTGAGCTGCCCCTAGCGGTGGCTGCAGGCAGATAGCTTTGTAAAAAGAATAGGAAGCAGGGGATTTATCAATGTATTTATGCCGTTTTCAGGTGTAAATACATTGAGAAACACGGTGGCACCAGTTCCACTTTTTCCTACATAAAAGTATATATATATAGTGGATGAGGCCAAAGACAACTTATTTTTATTTACAATTTGTATTCAATTTAAATAAAATAAAAAAAACTCAGAGGGGTTGCACATGTTCTGCATTGCCTGGGAGTGATTGATGCACATATACTGGGGAACTAGGGGCGGGGGAGCCCATACTAAGTTCTGTGTACGCCCCTAGGGAGAGAGCTGCAGCAGAAAGGACACAACCCTGAGCTGCCATAGGGAGATCTCTGGATCCACATGAGGTATAGCGCTGGCTCTAGCTTTGTTAGAAAGAGGTTGCCACAGACTACAGTAGACTATTAGCTCTGATTTTTGCTTTTTACATTAATCATGGGGATAATCCCTTTAAATTCCAAACTGGGCTGAGCCTTTAAGGGGTTAAGATTGAATATATGTACGGCTCATGTGTACACTGCTGTATGAAGCAGAGTGGACCGCGCTCTGCTGCATCTTTTATGATTTTTTTTTTCTCTTTGAAGAATAAATTCTGCATTTTCTGAAAATAAATGGCATCAGCAGCAGATTTCCTATAAAACCTAAAGACATTTTCACCTTGACAGTAAAGACTCTTCTTTTAACAAATGCGCATATTTACTAAGTGGAGCTCCAGTCATTGCTGTAAAGCTCCACGCAGAGACAGGTCTGAGGAAGCTGCGGGTTTGTGGTTTTTTTCACTCCCCTACATTGAATTCAATGGAAAACCTCTGCCACAGAGATGGAAGGAGAGAGCAGAGGCTATGCAATTGTATGAAGCCTGGGTGACTCTGTGACCGAATGATGATAGCTTTGGACAATGGCTTGTGCTTCCTACAACAAGAAGAGGTGCAGTGCCCTGGTGCAAGGAAATTTGGAGTCTGGACGTTTGTGGACATTTCCCCTCTCCATCAACTAAATACTTTAGTGCACTTTGAAGGGTTAACTTGCAGCGTCATTCATGCTGCTGTTTGCACTTATACTGTTTTATACTAGTGAATTGCATTTTATATGACACTAGCAGAAGGACCCGGCTTCGCACGGGTATATTTCATCTATTTCATTTAATGTTTGTGTGTGTCGTTAAGATATCGACAGTATCCGCTATAACAGTGACATCTACAGCACCCCGCCCCCTTAACAGTGACCTCACATTACCCTGCTGACTTAACAGTGACCTCCACAGTGCTCGCCCCTTTAACAGTGACCTCCACAGCGGCCTGCCCCCTTAACAGTAACATCCACAGCAGCTGCCCCTTTAATAGTATTGTCGTTGTGTAGCCCTAGCCTAAAGCTGACCTACAGCAGTGAAGAAAAATGCCTGGGTTGTTATGGAAACCTGGAGTAAAACTGTGTGTATGTGGAGACTAAGGGCCTGCGAGTTTCTATTGGCTGATAAGGGACATGTGACCGTATGTATGGCAGTTGGAATATGAGTGAAAGACTTGCAGGCTTCTATTGGCTAATGCAGGTATTTTTGGGAATATCTCAGGAACGGTACGTCCTAGAGAGCTGAGACCTGGTCTAAAACCTTCCTGGACACCTGTTGTACCTGTGTGCCAAATTTGGTGAAGATCGGTCCAGTCGTATGGTCGCGCATAAAGAACAGACAGAAACAAATTTTTATATATATATATGAGATATCCTGTTCATTTTCACTGTTATAGCACTGTATTTGCACTGAATTGTGGAAAGGCTTAATGTGCAGCCAGTTCACACTAAGAGACTTTGGGAACTTCCAGCTTGTGCACTGCGAAGCTAGCTATTTTCCCCTGCTGTCATAACAGACTATGCAGAGTTGAGTTTTGGAGGGAAAATCTACATACAGTGAACTTTTGACTATCCGGTTTAGCTCTGTCAGATGGTTGTTTACGTTGGGAAAGTGCTTAGTCCCTCCCATTGACTTGTTTTGAGGCCAAATGCAAGTCTATGGCAGTTTTGAACTGCAACATTGTTTCTGTTAGGCTGTGCCTCTCCAGCTTCACCCCTCCCACTAGAAGGTTCTAGACCAGTTAGAAACTGTATAGAAGTAAAGCATTCCGAGCCCCTTGCTGTCTGCAGGCAGGGACTCTGCCAGACTGCACGAATGACCAGAAGAAGATGCTGAGATGGGGATACCCTGCTGCAGACTGTGGGTCACCAGTCTTTTGACCAAGGAGCCAGCCTTCTAAGAGAGAGTGCACTGCCTGCATTGTTTTGCACTTGAGTTACTCCAGTAATGAATCACACTGGTTTTATGTCCCATTGAGGTGCACTACGCCTTGGCATCTCCTCCAGAGAGCAGCGACAAGTGGTGACAACTCGATGGTGTCTGGGGGTCCCAGCGTAGCGTTGGGGGCCACCTGAAACCCAGTCACTTCAGAGATCAGGAGGACCCTGACACAAGAACAGAACCATCAGAAGATGAATCGGGTGAATGAGATCATTTATATGACGTATCAATCAATGGAGATAATACTCCATCATCCGCAGTAGACGGAGCTCCTGCGGTGATCGGGCTTTGTGTACACCTGCTCATTAACATAGATAATTAGCAATAATTAGCTCCCAAGCATCCACATTGAAATCTTCCAGAGTCAAGCAGCTCAGATCCGTGTTCTGCTGAGCGTGGAGTTACTCACCTGTTACTATCACTGATTATTCATCGCCTATGGGGACAAGGAGGGGGCCCCACTGCTCAGCTGGGGTCCTATGGAAGTGATGCTTAAAAGTTTGGAAATTTGGATTAAAATGGGCATCATAGCTGGAGCTCACTGGCACAATTAGTTTTGCAACCTATAGAGGGTGCTGTACAAAATAAGAGGGACTTGATCAAAACTGGTCTCCATTGAGGGACCAGGTTTTCTACCAAGGACAGAACAGCCTGGATGTTTTTGTTTTTATCACCCTTTCAAAGGGACCCATAGTAGCCGCATGGTCTGCACTGTAAAACGGTACCACGGCGCACCAGAGGATAGACCACTATTCAGTCATAGGACAATGACTGTACCACTGACCACCAGGGTCTATATCACTGACCAATCATAGGACAATGACTGTACCACTGACAACCAGGGACTATTCCACTATTCAGTCATAGGATACTAACTGTACCACTGACCACTAAGTACCATACTACTAATCAGTCACAGGGCATTGACTGACCACCAGGGACTGTACCACTATTCAGTCATAGAACACTGACTGTTCCACTACCCACCAAGGACTATACCACTAATTAGTTATAGGTCACTCACTGTACCACTGACCACCAGGGACTGTGCCACAAATCAATCACAGGACACTCACTGTACCAGTGACCACCAGGTACCATACTACGTATCATTCATAGGACACCAACTGTATCTCTGACCACCAGGGATTGAATGCTGAATGTTTGCTAGGTTTTTGCTACCAGTTACCAGATACAGTATACTACTGACCACATGTACATCTATAAAGCAGGTATGGAAGCTGCTGTGGCTACCAGGGACTGTGCACTAAATGTCTCCATAAATCACTGCTATTGCCTCCAGGTACATCATCAGGGGGATACGTATCTGGAGCTGTATTGTTGCAGGACTTTCCAGTAGCAGATAACTGATGTATAGTCCTTCCAGAACAAAACTCTCCAAGAAGCAAAGTTCACCTGTGTAGCTCGATTTTTAGCACATAACGAAATTCTCCTACTTTTGTGTTTTGATGGGACCTGTCAGCCTCACGGCGGAAAATTGTCTTCAGGTCACTCCACAATTAACCCTGATACACAATGGGCGCCCACATCTTGCTCACAGCTGGTTCTTCGAGACAGCAAACATAACAGTGGGATAGAAATGGACATGTGAAGGGACTCAAAGATAATATAGTCAGGTATTAGGATACAACCCTGCTATGGGATGGGGGGCATCACCAAACCAATGTAATGAGGGCAGCAGGAGAAATAGACTCAGTGGGTCACCAATGGATTTGGGTGGCTTAAGGCTAAACCAGGGAACTGAGTCTAATGGATTGTGGGTTCTGCACCCACAAAGAGGGTCTAGATTTGCCTACACTGAATCCCCTGATCAATACACTTGCAGTGATGTCACCAAGCTGTTCTACCAAGTCAGATGGAGGGGTTGACGCTGGAAGCATTCAGCCATAAACAGCAGACGGGCAGGGGTCAGGAACGGCAGCAGTTATGGAGAAAGGGTCAAAGAGATGCTAATTAGAACAAAAACAAATACACCTTAACAGATTTCAGAACCTTATTGCTCAGGCACTGAATGATTTTATTGCTCAGGCACTGAATAATTATATTGCTCAGGCACTGAATGAATATATTGCTCAGGCACTGAATGACTATATTGCTCAGGCACTGAATAATTATAGTGATCAGGCACTAAATGATTATATTGCTCAGGCACTAAATGATTATATTGCTCAGGCACTAAATGATTATATTGCTCAGGCACTGAATGATTATATTGCTCAGGCACTGAATGATTATATTGCTCAGGCACTGAATAATTATATTGATCAGGCACTGAATGATTATATTGCTCAGGCACTGAATGATTATATTGCTCAGGCACTGAATGATTATATTGCTCAGGCACTAAAAGATTATAATGCTCAGGCACTGAATGATTATATTGCTCAGGCACTGAATGATTATATTGTTCAGGCACTGAATGATTATATTGCTCAGGCACTGAATGACTATATTGCTCAGGCACTGAATGACTATATTGCTCAGGCACTGAATGACTATATTGCTCAGGCACTGAATAATTATAGTGATCAGGCACTAAATGATTATATTGCTCAGGCACTAAATGATTATATTGCTCAGGCACTAAATGATTATATTGCTCAGGCACTGAATGATTATATTGCTCAGGCACTGAATGATTATATTGCTCAGGCACTGAATAATTATATTCATCAGGCACTGAATGATTATATTGCTCAGGCACTGAATGATTATATTGATCAGGCACTGAATGATTATATTGCTCAGGCACTGAATGATTATATTGCTCAGGCACTAAAAGATTATAATGCTCAGGCACTGAATGATTATATTGCTCAGGCACTGAATGATTATATTGTTCAGGCACTGAATGATTATATTGCTCAGGCACTGAATGATTATATTGCTCAGGCACTAAATTATTATATTGCTCAGGCACTGAATGATTATATTGCTCAGGCACTGAATGATTATATTGCTCAGGCACTGAATAAATATATAGATCAGGCACTGAATGATTATATTGCTCAGGCACTGAATGATTATATTGCTCAGGCACTGAATAATTATATTGATCAGGCACTGAATGATTATATTGCTCAGGCACTGAATGATTATATTGCTCAGGCACTGAATGCCATGTTAATTGGCCAGGATCTGGCACGTGTGCAGAACCCATGGGCCCGAGCGGTGCAATGGAGAGATGGATGCCAGCCACCAGGAGAGCCAGTGAATAATTACGGAGATGCTGGACGCCAATGGGTCTTAAAGGGGTGTCTCATCAAGCCTTGTTAAGTTGCCTACAATGTTGCCCCAGCCTCATACACACAGATAGGGCATGCCCTACAACCATCTTGCTCCTGTATTCCCTTTTTCTTGCATGATTTCCTCCTGCAGCGCCACCATTTCTAGTGCAGCAATACAAGTCTGTGCGGCACAGAGCTGGAAGTCTCTTGTACAGAACATAAAACATGGAGCTGAGATACGTGTCCTGAAGCACTTCATCACTGTATTCTGAACAGCCGATAGAGTTTAGTAAAAACTGTGCAATACTTCATATCACCTGCGGGGGTGCTGTGGGAGACTGGACAGTCTTTACAGTGTTACCACACAGATGATGGCTGGAAGGATCAGCACCATCTCACCCGTAACCCCAATCCCATCATAAGTGACTGCATGGAGTTGGCTTAGCGTGACGCAGGTCCTGGCTATAACGCTGACACCCCCCTACAACCGGGATCGTGATAACTCTGATCCAGGCTGTTTAACCCCTTACATAAACGACAAGTGGTTAGGACAAGTATCACAACAGGCTATGTTGATGGAATAATATAATGCCCTGGAAGGGGTCAACATCCTACTTTTGCAAATGCTTTTCAGGATTCTAAGAATTTTGCTATATTTGCACTGTTAAACCATACATGTTCCAGGGCTTTATTTCACACATCATATTTACTATATTTACCTTCTTATGATAGGAAATGTGCAAATTATATTTTTTGAATTCATAAATCGTGACTCCACAATCATTACCCGTCGCTGCCGCACTCCAGTGTCTGACATCCCAGGGGAGTCCAGAAATAGTCTGAAGGAGAAATACGGTAAATG